>NW_005187410.1:6339812-6351227 GCF_000239375.1 Pundamilia nyererei
CCCCCCATTCTTGTTTATAGACCATGTTTTTTTAATGCATTTAAAAAACACAAATCATCATTTCCACATTAAAAGCTGCATGGAAAGATATATGTTAACACAAATACGCAGTTTTGATAAGCTGAGGTGGTGTAATGCGCAGAAGCACCAAGTAATCTACCCCTATTTTGTCTTGCTAGGTTCAGAGTCTAGTACAGTTGAAATCCACATTTCCAGCGAGCTACAAGACTATGAGGATGTAGACGCAGACGGAGAATCCTTGGAGAACTCTGTGAGGCACTAACTGGGGTCGTCCACAAACCACCTTCCTCCACTTTGCTGCACCGCATTGTTTTTGCGGTCACTTTTTTTGTAGATGGTCTCCCATTAAGCCTTTGTTTTCCTGCTGAGATTTGAACTGGTCATGAGTTTCATTATTTGGTATGACAGACTAAGCCTCATTCCTGAGTCCAATCCTTTTTTTTTTTTTTAAACCCTTTCCATAAAAAGAAAAAAATAAAAGTGCTACGTTTCAGACCCATCAACTCAACAGTCCCAGAACGAACACGGCTGACCTTTAAAAGTACTTTAAGTGCTTGAAGAAGCATTTTTTCAAATTCTTTAAATTGCATACACTGATTTTGTGACAAGAATCATTTACATTAAGCTGTAAAAGCCCCACAAAATAAGCTAAATAACTAATCTTAAAACAAAGTTATTGTATTGCCAGGTGTCCATGTTGTATTTTTACACACATGTATTTCATGCTATATTAAATATCTAAATATCTTTTACACTTTTGACTCAAAAGCCTTTCAATTTTTCCCCAAATCTACAATATGTTAATGAGCTCAAGAAAAAGGGGGGGGGAAACACACAATTCAAGACAAAGGCTTGAGTTCTGTTATCAAAATAGAGTAATTTATTTGAGACACTGAATGACTTCAATGTTTTTTTTTTTCTTGGAAACAGGTGACAGACCCTGGATCAGGGTGAAAAAGATAGTAGCCGTCACAGCGCTTATTCCATATTGGGCTCCTTAGCATGCCAAGAATGGCCACTGACCTACAGCCCAATGCTCAGTCTGACACAGACAATAATGGCTCTTAGCAAATTTAAAAAAAAAAAAAGTAGTCAAAAAAAAAATTAAACACCCATTAGTATCCAATTGTGACATTAAAAAAAAACAAAAAAATAAAAACAAATAGTTGGACCTTGACTTTCAGCAAAATGTGATTTTTTTTTCTGAGCCCACAGATACAAAAGTGCACTTCATGTTGCTCCTGCTGAAGCTGACAAAAAGTGAGACAAAAACAAATAAAATCAAACAATAAAATGAAATTTAAAAAAATATTAAAAGCTAAAAAGGCAAATCAAAGTGGTAGCAGGTTCGCTTGAAGATACTTTTACTTTACATCCAAGCAGGCAGACATACTGCTCACAACACATTTCAAGCTCAGCACACCTGAAAAAAAATTTAAACAACAGCAAGGCTTTTGCATAAAATCCACCTCCTGGTCAAATGATCTGAATTTTCAGTAGGCTGATCAGAGGAAAAGTGCCAGAGAGGAACCATGCTAATAATAAAACAAGCTGCAGAAACTTTCCTTGCTTGTCTGCTTGGCAGTTACAGGTTTGTGAGTCCCGTGATGACTTGTTTTACACACAAAACAGAAATAAAAGCAGCAGGCTAAGTAGGATAGTGATGACTGCTAAAATCTTTAACAAGAGAACTTCCCAAATGCAGATGATGCGGTGTACATTTCCTCCATGGCTTTTAGTGATCAGCAGAGAAGAACAACAATGCTCAAGCCATTTTCCTTGATGTTTTTTCTGTGATTCACTTAACGAAAAGTAAGCTCGATCAAATGGATACGACTGGCAGATTTCAGAAAGGCTGCAACATAAGAAGCTCATGAGATATGCACTTCATTTAAAGAGTGGTCTTGTCTTGAATTATCAGCAAAGATCTGATCGCTCTAGCCATTAAAAAGCCCCTACAGGATTGCAATAAAGTGTGCTGTATATAAACATATATACACAGTATATAAGTCTGTGTACGAATCTAATTTACATCTTTACATTCTTTAAATTTACATCTAGAGTGGCAGATAATTCTCTGTATAAAGCACACTTTTCACATCTTGTCCACAGAATGACGTTTTCTGACGACTGAATCGAACAGGTCATTTTTGGAAGTTAGGACAATTTCTTGGCAGGCCTTTCCTTTTGTGTTGTTGAACCTGATGTTAAAAATGAGCTAAGAACTACCTCGTAGCGGCACATTCAGTTTGATTTTCAAAAATCCATCTGTGGAAAATAGATACAAAAAAAGAAAAGACGGAGGAACAAAGGAAAAAAGAAAAGAAAAGGAAGAATTACTCTTGAAACAAACGTTTCTCCACTGGGGAGAAATTAAGCACTGTGTCAACAGACAGCAGCAGTGCTTCAGTTTTCAGTATCAGCTACTTTCATTGTGTTACTTCATTACGACATGAAGTTCCTCGCAATTTGTTTCCTCTCACAGCCAAACACCAGTGTCTCAATAACACTTTTGTCTTTATATATCTCGGCTCATCCGTGTTTCTACCCTCACAACCCGAAAACGGTGGACCAGTGGCCCGTGGGGATCGCAGCACTTCATCATAAGGAACCATTTTAATACATGGATGCACCCAGCGAGTTGTGTCCAGTCTAGGGGAATCTCTTAGCCAGCTTCCGCTATGTCTCAAACAGGCTTCTCATAAAATACACACATCGACTGGAGGGTGCGCTGAATTCAGTTGGAGTTAAAACCGCTGCAGTGATCTGGTTTTATTCCGGTGAGTTTTCATTCAGTTCACCTTTACAGCCTTTCTTGAGCAATGAGTGTGTGTTTGCTGATGGCAGGAGAAGGCATTTTTCTCCACAATCCAGGATTAATCATCAAGTGGGCTATTTTCGGAGATCGAGAACACAAACCTAGAATGTCAAAATAAATAAATAAAAATTAGATAGCTTTAATATTACATTTCAAGTCTGCATTTTTACTCGCTGTTCTTCAAATATTGGTCGTGAGAGCTTTCTGACATTTTTGTTTTATTTGAAATTAAAACTGTAAAATCAAAACCGCTTACCGAGCCATCTGAGGCACTGGCACCAACTTTGTCTCCGGTGCTGTTCCAGCACACCTCGAAGATGCCGCCAGTACCCCTGTAGCTGTGCACCAAGGCTCCAGTCTGAAACAAAGCCACAAACAAATGACAATTAATTGTCTCTTCTCTGTCGTTTGGCACAGTATAAATTCCAGTCCGGCTCTTACCGTAGTGTTCCAAATGTGGACACATTTATCAAAGGAGCCGCTGGCTAGGTGTTTGCCATCAGGGCTGAAGGCCACGCTGTAGACCGGTTCCTGGTGCCTGGTCAGTGTATGAATACAAACTCCTCGTTCAACATCCCACAGTCGCACTGTAGAGTCAAAAGAAGCGCTGTGTGGAGAACAGAGGATAGGAATCAGATGGTTAAGCAGCATCAAAGCATCCTAATAATCAGTTTCTTCAATAAATGCTAGTTTTTATTTCCACTGCTTTATATTGCAGAGGAAGACACGGGAAAAAAAAATTCCATTATTGAAAGCTACCCATTTGCATCATTTCAGTTTTTAAAGGCCATGTCCTAACCTATTTCACATTGCCTGTTATATCAAACTCTAAATTTACTGAAGACTAAAGTAAATGCAGAATGAGACATAGTTTCTTATCATCAAGAAGCATCGGGGCTTGTGGCCTTCGCAAACACATCTATAAGGTTCAACATACACACAGCTCATAGTGAACACAACAAGCCAGGACTTCATTAAAAGTTGACCCGTGTGATCGGTATTGAATGAGAGTTATATATAGTCAATCTCCTACCTGGCAAGCATGATGTTGGCGTTGGGGTTATTTGTGCTGGGGCCTGTGGGGCTCCACTTGATAGTGTAGATTTCTTTACTGTGAGCCTGGAGGTCATGGACACATGACTCCTGCTTCATACTCCAAATCTGCACATGAGGGGAATGGCAAGAGCAAAGTATGTATGAATACAAATCAATGTGTTTGTATTCTTTAACCTCCAAGACCGGAGACTGGTCTTACCTTTAAGGTCATGTCATCCGAGCAGGAGGCAAGCAGCATACCTGATGGGTCCCACTTAATGGCATTAACTTCATTCTGCAAAACAACGCTCATTAGCATGTATGTTGAGGTAGAACTAAAGTTAGTGTGAGAGAGAGATGGGGTCAGAAAAGCTGCTCACCGTGTGGCCCTGGAAAGTCTTGAGGGGGCGGTCGCTGCCAAGTCGACATACGTGGATGCACATGTCTGTGCTGCAAGAGGCAAACGTGGTGTTGTTCTGCCAGTCAACATCCAGTGCTGGGGCTGTGCACAAATCCATACTCATTAGGGTTGCACGATCGCAACTGAGCAGCAGTCACTTTGTATCATATTCATTATCTATAACAGTCATTTATCTGGATACATGAATTCGCTTTACCTGAGTGGAAAGGGAACTGCTGTTTGGCTTCTCCTGTGTGTGCGTCCCAAATGATTGTCGTCTGGAAAAGTTACAATTGCATTTTAAAACACAAGCTCAACTTTTCTGCACAAATGCACATGCCTCATCTGTCGTTCGATGGTCCATAAACCCATCTGCAGTTAATGTCACCGACTCAGTTTGCTTAACCTTTCTTGGTAAAGTTTTACTCCATTCCATTTGATTAAATGTCTGTTGTGCTATAAAAAAGGCAAATTAATCGTAAAAGACAGATAAGAAAATTTAATGTGGGAGCCAAAAATTTCAGGTTTCTTTCCCCGTTTTTAATACTGTTAAGAATTTTAGGCTATGGATATGAGAAAATGATATGTCAGAGATTTAGTCTTTGTCTGATGAGCAAAAAAAGGCTGGTTTGAAACAAAAAAGCAAACAAAACCCCCCAAAACACAAGGATATTATTAGTGAAAGACAAATCCACGCCTGGGGATCTTTAGGAGTACCTTATCTACACCAGCGCTGAGAATACAGTTCCCCTTCTTGTTCCACTTGAGTGCAAATATGGGCCCTTTGTGTTGACCCAATGTGCTTGCCAGATTTCCTAATGGATAAGAGTAATATCAGTTTCTCTTAGAAAAGATCCCTCACAAAATTGTCACGAAGGTTGCATTTTTCACATCAACAATGTCAAAAAATAAAAATCTAATGGCAAAAGAAACAACAATGTGTGACAATGATGGAGGACATACCATCCTTTGTCCATATCCTGGCAAATCCATCATACGAGCCCGTTGCCAGGAGAGTCCCATCGCTCTGTTGGACGACAACATAACAGAACTGTTACCTGACAGCACTGCCTGTTTACCAGATGGTAAAGGTACGAGAGGAAAGATGTGATGTATGATCTGAAACCTACATTCCAGTCTAGGGAGGTGACATCTTTGTTGCTGGGGACATCCTGGCCACCTTCTCGGATACAGTGGCGCAGCACCAGCTGGGTGGAGATCGAGTTATTATTCTCGTTCAGGTTCCAGATCCTGGCAGTGGAGTCCCCCGAACTGAACCAACCAACATAACAGGAGGCGGTCAAATGATTGTGGAAATACAACCTATCAGCAGTGTTTTTTTAATAAAGCTAGATGTCTTACACCACAGCGTAAATACAATACAGTACGATTCACGCAGGATGAATTAAGATGTGTTTCAGCACAGACAGAGACTGACCCTGAGGCCAACAGATCGCTGACAGGGTTCCAGGCGCAGATGAAAACTTCAGACTCGTGGCCTCTGAGTACTGTAGCTTTACTGGCTGGTATCTCAACATCCACATCCATCTCCATAGGCTCACTGTGGTTATCTGAGGAGTGGACAGATTCATATTTTATGTACATTAACATACACGCAAAACACAGATTTGCCTACAATTCTCAGCAAGTTTTAAGCATTGTGTAGATTTACCATTAATGTTTACAGTATTTAGTTTAGACAATTGTCAAAGGAGGTGAATATATTACTTTTCAAGCAACAGGGGGCCAACAAAGAAAATCATTAATCTATTCAAAAAAGTCAACTAAAGTATATATTGTGGTGCTTCAACTACTATGACATCTCTAATTTTAAAAGCAACTCTCAAGCTGTTATATTCCAGTAAGAAGACTCTGACCTATGCATCATATATTACTTCACACATGTTGGGCAATGGAAAATGGCTATCATTGCTACAGACATAACTGAATATACAGTAACTGACTGTGCTTGACACACATCTGTAACACAATGAGGTCACATTAACAGATCTCAGAAATGTATTATATGAGTCATCATTTCTGTCATGACTCAGATATTTGGGTTAAAGTTAAGAGACAAAATGTGGTGACTGTAAGCTGCGACCAACGATATTAACGTTCAACTTACTCATGTTGTGAGTACCATTCTCCTCGCCATTGACAGTGGCTTCTCCATTTTTTGGCGCATTGGACTGGATTCCAGAGGTTGAAGCTGTTATGGTACAGGTGGTCTGCTGCTGGGCTAGTCTGTCGCGGAAGGCCTGCTGCCGCGTCTGCACCACATCTGGCATCACCGCGTCAATGAGCGACAGTGACTCAATCGGTCGACCGTCAAAGACCGTGCCGTCCTGTCATCACAAGAGGAGTTAAGAACGCATGGTGGAGGGGTGTGGTTTTTAATTAGTGACTCGTCTCGTTTCCCTGATAATCGTCAATTACAAAGGTGAAGAGTGCTTCCTAATTGGCAGCCTAATACAAACACACTTCAGGGCTTCTTCCAGTACAAGACGACGTAGATGTGTGTGTGTGTGTGTGTGTGTGGGGGGGGGGGGGGGGGGGGAATAAGCACTTGCAGTTACCCTAGCGAGTCGGCATCAAGATCAAAGTCTGTCTTTGTATCATTAAGCAACAGAAGACATCTGTGGGAGTCAGTAACAGCAGGTCCCAGCCCTCACCTCATTAATGCTGATTTCTGCCTCCACATACTGGAGTCCTTTCTGCAGGATAGAGATGAGAGCAGCAGGGGGCACTAGTGTTCCATTGATGTTGGATTGGCTGATGTGGCTCTCAATGCCAAAGGTGAATGCTGAGTGGGAGAAACCTGAAAACAAAACACCATTCACATTCATTAACAGCAGAGTGCCAAGCACAAGATGTGCACAAACACAACACAAATATTCAAAGAAAAGTCTTGTCTGATCCAATCAAAGCTAAGAGTAATTGAATACAACAACAAAATGGAATAACAAGCATGACATTTGAGAGTACAATAAGGCATGCCAATTTTCAGTGTTGACCTCTCAGAGCTGCTAGTAGCTTGTACACTGCCAGATGGCTTCAGACAGTCTCAATAAACAGTAATAAAAGACAACGGCTAGGGTTTCGGGACTGATCCAGATCCTTTAAATTCAGATCCCTGAGTATAATAGCATGCTGATATATCAAGAGCAATGCAACACTGTGTTTTCACATGGTGCTTACATCCTAAATTTACAAAGAAGAAGAAAAAAAAAAAAGACATTTGAGAGGCAAACCTGACTCTTGGAGATATCTGTAGACCAAGAAGTTCACTTCGTCGCTGGTAATACTCATCTTAGCCCAGTGAAAGGAGGCGGTATGCTGGAAGGCTGAGCTCACTCCTGAGAAGAGATCAAGATTGGGATCTGAGATTAATATTTAGGTCTGTGCTCTGGCATGTGACATTTACAAATCCATAGTTTTATTGACCCGAATGCCATTTGGCATCTCCTACTGGTAAAAATAGTTACACAATGTGTCTTTGCATAGTGATACAGCTATGCGCAGACAAACAAACACACGCACGGGAAAGCCCTCACTTCCACTTCCTGTTAGTTCATTCACACTCTGGTCTTAACCACTGCTGCATGACTCGATCCTCTGATGTTGTTAAGCGCTGGATTAGTTCCTCCCAAAAATCTACATTCAGAACAAAAAGCAAGTAGATGGAATAAGCTTTGATTTTAGGATATCAAGCATGACTCTACTGCCCATCTAGTGACTTGAAATTAATCATAGCAGCCCACCTAACCTTCCAGTTTAAACAAATACAAGTATTTAATAACAGTACTTACGTTAGCAATTAAATCAAAATGGAGTAACATTGTTAATTCTAACAATTTTTGGTTGCTGTACTGTTCATAATCTCCCACATGCTTTACAAGAACAGAGTAAATGAAGCTGGAAAAAAACCTTGTATATACACCCACAGAAACAATGTAAACACACACAAATTTATAGTAAACACCACAAGAACGAAAATGTCAGAGCAGCAGACAACAAAGCAAAGGAACCAAATTAAACCTGGGAATGCACAAAGACACACATCTAACCATTTCCTGCTCTCCCAATAAGAAGTAAACAGATGGACATTTCACCATAAAGAGACATAAAGGGATGCTGTCAGCTATGAAGACTGCATGGCTGTCCAACTTTCATTCCATACACTATCCAGGCCCACTCAAGATTCCCTTCGGTAGCATAGCAACAAGAGAGATCGAGCAAAATAGACAGAGCGGTGTTGTCCCAATTACCAGTGGGCATAAAGCCAGAGGGCTTGAACATTTTACTCAACATGAATTATTCACTCTTTCACCTTGGTATATTCTTTCAAATTGGGTCTACCTTTGTTGTAGCCCCATAGAGATGCCGAGGACTGGAATAATAGCTACCTCTAACTGGTGCAGCAAGCTTCTTTTATATTTTTGAACATAAAAGACTATGTCATTATACTCGGAGCAAAGACGCTCGCAACTGCAAAACATACACCTGAATGTCAGAAGCATTACATGGACAACAGTTTTATTCTCATTTCATCGATTGCTGAAGCATATGATAATGACAGACACATTTCACTCAAGGTAAGAGTTCTTTTACCCTCTTCTTCCAAAGAATAAACAATGCTAAGCTTGTCTACCTTCATCGATGTACCCAGTTCTGGCCCACAGCCCTCATGTTTCCCCTTTAGCTAATTAGCTTACATATGGGACTAAGACAGACTAGCCACATCAAAGCGTTCAGCCACTGATCCCAGGGCCTCTATAGCTACATACCAAACAACTGGAAACATCATCAAATGGGAGTCTAGAGAGAGAGATGCTGGTCTCATCAGCAGCACCAATAAAGCCTCTATCAGATGGGCACATGATGCAACCGTCCATTACACAACACGCTGTGCATTCAAGACTCCTTTGACTAAACACTGGGCCTAACCAGAGAAGATGCCAACCTCTGTCCTGCAAAGGTTTATCAGTTCAGATGAACTCAGATAAGCACAGAAGAAAAACATGAGACATCCAAACTGATTGAACGCTTACAGGATCGTAGGATTTGTAGGACTTATTAGAGGGCTGTCTAATGTGCTTAGCAACATGCAAATAAAATCAAACACATTGTTGATCGTAAACCACACGGCTCAGCTTGAAATAGAAATCTGATTCATGTCACTTATTGCACAGGTAAGAGAAAAATACTCAATGAAACACGTAACCCTACTTTGTGAAATGCTTTCAGTCTCTCAGCTGGCAGATTTGATTAATGTCCTGTCAATCAACGGAAACAAAGCAGCAAATTGCACTCCAGCAAAACCAGTCTTCATGTGGCAAATACACATACGAGAAATCAGATGACGCATCTGAAATACAAATCAGCGTGTGAGCAACAGTTGCAGAAATACCCATCTGTTTTCTATATTAAGCTACCATTATCATCTTAAGAGTTTCCTGTCTTCACTTCGTCTTAGAGACTGTATTAAAACGGACAAAAAAAATAAAACCTCATCACAACGAACATGCCTGCATGGTGATATTGACACCATTTACAGGCGGAAGAAAAATATAGCTCTACAATCGTATCAACTCTGTCAAATGGAAAACATGTGACTGCAAAGCAAAAAAAATAAATAAAAATGGAAATTGCTAGAGTTGATAAAAATCGCCTAATGGGTCAATTATGAGCATCCCTGCTGAGGACATCGGGCTCACTGCAGCCACTCTCACTATACTGCCTCTAAGACGACACCCTCATAGTCCACCTTTGACCATCACACTAAACCAAACAAAGCCTGCTTAATGCCTCCTTAGTGTTCACATAGCATGTTATTGTTTCTGAATTCATGATATGTTAATGCGAAGCGATGTGCTAATCTGAATTCATGTGCATATCCCTGTATACCAGCACACTATGACCCAGACCTCAATTCAGCTCTGATTTCTGCTCAATTTATGGTCGTGCGTGGATGTCGAGTGTAGCTCTACGGCTACACAGATAACATAATTACTGGATTGAAACCAACGCAGATGCTGGAGTGCAGTCCTTCAGAAAGCCAACAGTATGTTGCCTGACTGATGACATTACAAGATTACAGCAGGTTTAAAGCCAACTGGTTGAAAAGCTGATTAAAATAGGAAAGTGTGAGTGGTGAGTGTGCACCACAAAGAAGAAGAATCACAAAATTACAAATGAATACATAAATAAGAAGCACACATTAAAAACATAAACAATGGCTGCAGAGAACAGTCTATACGCTTAAATTATAAATTGTGTCTTCTCTGCAACAGAGCGAAAGCCAGAGAACAAACAAGAGCCAAAACTGAACAAAGTAGCACACATTACTGGCTGTTCCACATATCTGACAGTGTCCCCAAGTGACACAGTGGCAACATGTAGACACGGGTCTGGTTAGCTCTGTGCAGCAACAGCACAATACTAAAGCAATATTGTGCCAGGACTGTGCCTCTGCTGCTGGCTAAAAAACGTGACAACAATGCCCAGCAATGCTGTGGCTGAATGCTTCGAGATATTTTCAGTGTTGAAATAGACAACTTAGACTTTTGCCAGTATGTTTTTCTGCCCAGTTACTGCATAGTTGATTTATCTAACAGGTACCACAGCTTTGGATTTGATCTTATCATAGCAGATAATGTGAAAGTAGAAATAGCAGGTACTAGCTAATACTCAAAGACTCACAAGAAATATGAAACTGGATGTCAGATATAAGGACAGATGTCTCTTTTCTTTTCCTTTTTATTCTTTTTGCAGAAAGACCAAGGATAGTCAGCACCTAACACTTCCCTCTACAGACGCTCTGTCGATAAATTTGTACATTCCTAAGAAACAGACATGACTAACATATGATGCAATTCACAGAAGGTGGCAGTGTTGGGGGAGGGGGAACTCAAATTGTCATGCTATGCTGTTACAGCGTTTTTCCAACTTCCTTGTTTTGAGCTTCACATTTTGAACTGTGACCACAGAGGGATATCAGATGAAAGACTGGAGAGTAGTATGAAAGCTGGTCAAATCTTAATTTGTATGAAGTCAAATTTCAAATTAGAGACTTTTTTTTGGAAAAGAGGTGGTTATAAAGCTCAGAAACCTGCTTCAATACATAAACCAAGAGTTT
>NW_005187410.1:6352737-6383097 GCF_000239375.1 Pundamilia nyererei
ATTCCCAGGTGTCTTCTCTATTAGCGCAGACCCTACATTTGTAACCATAAGAGAGCAAAACATCAATTATTTTAATAAACAGAGCATATGACTCAAAAGAAGATGAATCTGTATTTTCATCATCAAAGAGTACACTCTAAAACTGCTTTAATTTTATAACAGAAGAGGGCTAAAATGACTGATTATTTCTAGTAAAAACATCTAAATGAGATCATCCATCCATCTCTCTCACACGTTACAAAATTATTAACTACTGTTAAGTCAAAATGTAGCATATTTATTCCTTAAAAATAAAAAGTGCTATATTACTCTAATCATTCTTAACAGCTTTTTATCCACTACATGAAACAACCTGCCCACACCTAGGCACATTCTTGCCTAAATGATTTTGGTCATTTTGGCTGATGACAGATGCATCATTTTGTCTTGCAAGTACAACAAATTATTGCATATATTAAAATGTTACAATATCGGATTAGTTTAAAAGCATACAGCATGGAACTGGAAATAAATCTGATTACTGACAAGCTACACTGAAGACAAAATAACCAGGTTACTGGTAAGCTATTAATTTGGCGTCTCCAGATAAGCTTCTTTCATACATACAATCACACAAGCGTATCGAGAACTAGTCACTGTGGGGCATGCCTGTGTATATGGCTTTGTGGGGGTGGGTGGCGAATAAGTACATTGTGTGGAGAAGATTCTGGGACACAAAGGTTGTTGTTTTTTCCCTTCATGCTGAAGGCAGCACACAAACAACATAAAAATCCACCTTTCCCATTGCTCAGTTAGAACTTCACAAATTTATGTGGTTTTACATCTAGGCCAGTGCATACCAAGCAAAGCGGAGAGTGAATTATCTGCACGTCTGATAATAAACGCCTAAATGAATAATGAATAGAGCATTTGGAAGTGTTTCGGCTGTGTTGACATTACGCAAATGCAGCCATTGTCTACACCACTGACAGGAACTGAAAGTATTACATCTCTATGGGAGTGTACAGTATGTCTTAACAAGCTTTTGCATAAACACTATTTCACTACCCGAAAAAAAAAAAGTAACCATTATAGCGTTTGTGTATTTATTCAATAGTAATAAAGAATCCTTAACAAGTTAGTAGTCATTTCAGAGGCCTCTGCAAGGCATTTCTTTTTCTTCATCAAAATGAGGATAGCACAAATGAGCTGTAAACACCGAGACACACCAGTGTGGGCAATACAAGTGTTGCTATGGTGACCAAAGGCTCTTGCTTCTCTGTCAACAGCTGCTCATGCCACCCTAAATACCCCCACTCTCCTTGAGCTTTCCTTCCATCTGACATCAGGGTCAAGCAAACAAGTCAGACAAGCGTGCTGAAAAACTGATCTTCATTCTAAGCCATCTCACGGCTGCTTCTTTAGCCAGCATTTACACCGTGTAACACTAACAGCAACACACCAAAGATTTCCCTTTGTCTGTGTCCTCCACACAGCATCTTCCATGCTGAACAACTGACTGCACACGAGCAATAAAAGTTTGGGACATTTTAGGGTTTCCTCTTGCAACCGCATGAGTATATGGGTCATGGAAATACACACAATTATAGACAGTCACAGAATACTACTACCACATTTTACAGAAGTACATTCATTTTTGCTTCTTGGCCAAAACTATGAAATTGTCTTATTGCGATATCCTGTTGCAATTTTAAGCATAAACGAAGAAAACAAAAAACTAAACACTGCTATTGCTGTGTAATAAAAACTGATCTTAAATACTGCTGCATATACATCCAGCTGCTGCATGATGCACTTAGCATCACCTCAACTCTATTCTGGTTTTTTGAATGCCTTTATTAAGGCTTTCAGTTGGCGTGCATTTAAATGTCAGAGTTGCATGCATTAACTTTCTGCCTTCTACCATCTGTAGTTTGTGCTTCTTTGTTCCTCTACATGTCCTCTCTCATTGTGTCTTTCTGCAGGGATCTCTGGACTCAGAGCTGCACGCTCCTGGTCTTCAGATACAAGCCCTCTGAGCTCAGTGTTTGTCGTTTCCCTGTAGTCTTCTTTTCTATCTTCGCTTCTAGTGTCAAGCTTCAAGTGAAAGCTTTTTTCCCCCCTCCATCCCCGCTGTCACCACATGCTTGCTCAAAGAAAATCACTGGGTTTCTCTCTATGATATTGTAATTAGGACATATCATACCGTTCACGGTAATACCGGTATAATGTTGGGCAATGACAAGAAAATGAAATATCGCGATAGAATATGGGTAAAATGCGCATGCGCAGTGCCTTTGTTTTCATACGCACATGGCGAAAAAGGCACGGCGGCGACGGAGAATGACAAGGGCGAAAGCGGATCGTTGAATGAAACGGATGAACCAGAATTGGTTTGTAAAAATGCTGCAACTTCAGTGGTGTGGAACTGGTTTAGCTTTCGTCTGTCAGATACATAACAAAGCACTATTTTTGGTGGAGCATGCTAGCGGACCGTCATTATTACCGGTTTTTTTTTTTTTTTTGGAAAATACGGCACACTTAAAAATCGATCATTTGATTTTTCTGAAAATCGACAGTGCCCCTTATAATCCCGTGTGCCTTATGTTTGAATTCTGGTTGTGTTTACTGACCTCAAAACGATTTTATGTGGTACACAGTGCTCGAAAATCTGTCAAATGTTTTAGTACGATTTTGCTAAGCTACAAACCCGCACCACTTGATGGATTGTTGGAGCATTACAGCTATCGTAGGCAGGAGCCTCGGGAGGGATACGTATGGTGCTTCAACATAATATTACCGTATTGCATGTGTATAAGCTCTTTTTAAGTTTTGTGGATATTATACATCGTTATGCTGAGGATATGTCGGCCAATTTCCACTGGAAATGCCTTTTGGTTAAACTGTCAGCAAGGAATTTGCATTTGTACTGTTACATTTTTATATAACTTTAATGCAAAAAACAGCTGCTTGTTTAAGTGAAAATACATTGATGGGGTTTTTTTGCACTAATAAAATTGTGGAGTTGTAAAGTATTTTGTCTAGTATCAATTATCATCAGTTATATCGTTATCGCAAATTTTCAGATCTATATCGTGATAAATATTTTTGGTCATATCGCCCTGCTCTAATTGTAATGGCATTAAAATGGCACTGGTGTGATGCTCGAGCCATAATGCCTGCCTCAATCTCTGCATAAAGCTACCTCACTGAACAGCTGTTGTCCACAAAGACAGTGCTGCTGTTGCAGCACTACTATTGCCAGCCCACAGAGAGAGCAAGAGAGATACCTTTCACCTTAATGCAAGTTTCCAACATTGTGGTACATGGCTGACAGCCCACCTGGCCCAAGCACCTACACACCACCTCCACAAATAAAATGGAAATCACTTATTATGAGGTGGATGTTGGCTAGTTGAATGAACTAACCTACATAACATGAGGCTGTCAACAAGTACTCTAAATTGGATTATATAATCAATATAATCTAACTATAAAATACATACAAATAAATAAGATTCTTTGGAAAAACAAAAACGACAAGCAACACTGTTGTGCCATTTGTCTTATCTTGCAAGCCACACATAATGCAATGCAGAGTTTCTACCAGTAAAGTTTTTAGACCCAGCAGCTGGGAACAGGACTGTTAATGTGGAAATATTTACCCACAATGTTGCACAGTGGCAGAGTGGAAACAGCAGAGCTGCTTGCTGCTTCAGATTTCAGACACACAGCTGCTGGTGCAAGGAAATACAGGGAGCAAACAATTAAGCCTACCACAATAAGGTAAATCTTAATGTGTTAAGTCACAACATTTCCCTGATTATTTTAATTTAGTTTTTCAAACTTCTTTATAGCTCTAACTACTAGAGGCTAAATTCAGTCATCAGGATCCTTACATTTTGCACTACACCAGCAGACAACCTAAAAGCATGGACAGAAGTTACAGCTTGTCACTATCAGTGACTGAAAATGAAATGTAAGTCCAGGGTCTGACAAGAGTGAATAATTCTGTAACAACCATGTGGTTTTGATGGCATGGAGTTCACAGCTGAGCTCAAGTGTGATTTGCACTCAAATCAATCTAAAAATAAACAACGTTAAATAAAATAACTATGTAAGACATGATGTCTCATTGTAGTGGTATGCCTGCTTGCAGACATGCTGCAGATACGTCTAATATGCAATAATGGTTTGAACCTGAGTGGATTTTGATAAAGGAATAACGAAATGTCTTTTTTGGCCAATTCTAACAGCCCTAACATCATCCAGTCCTTTTGAGAACTGTGGACTTTCAGTGTTACTGACAAAACCCAAGCATGCACACATATACTGCAGGGATTCCACCAGCATACTGCAAACCCAGAAGCCCAAGCAACTGCAAAGTTTGAATTACAGCCTTTCAAGTGACTGGAATTATAAAGAGATTTTAAAAAAACAAACAAACCAAAAACATACAGATGCTGATTTTTTTAAATAAATAAATAAAATATAATTCAGAAACAACTGTGAATCCATCATAAGCAGGGGATTCTCTCACATATCAAATTGCAATATTCAATCAATATTTAAGCCCAGTTTCCAAAAGGTGCACAAGTCTTTGTTAAATGATGTAGCACGGAGTGGCTAAGATGATGATGACATACTTTGCATGCATAACTACACTGATTGCTCCACAAAAGATAAGATAAGCTTACGTGGCTGACTCAGGATGAAGATTAAGACGTAGGCAAAAAAACACAATATGACCATCAGTAAAGAACTTTCCCACTCTGGCAAGTATGTGCTTGCACAACTTCCTGAAAAGTCATCCACCAACTATTTCTTCATTCATCCTTCTAAAAAGTAACAAAAAAAAAAAAAACTAAGAAAAAAAAAATCAAGCAAGTCACACTTAAGAGATGTGATCATCTGCCTACAATTGAAAAGCGCTAAACATTAATACTTAAATTTTTAACAGATGCCTAAAGGGATATATACTTGCTCTACTTTTATTCTAAGTAGGGACAGAGGGAAGACACCATAGGCTGTAGCTCACACAATGATAAACAGCACCACCCTAACACCAAATGATGTCCAAATAAATAACTACAGCCTTCAACTAGTCAGTACTTGTATGGCAGTTATTTTAGAGTAACCACCAGTGCACCAGTTGGCTGGTCGCCACTGAAACTGCATGTCTCTTTTGAAGGGAGAGAATGGCCCACCTTCCCCCATGGTCTATCATAAATAAATACTGCTACAGAAATATTTGGACAGCCCAGTGAAGAGATTTGCAGCACCACAAGGCTGACACACAGGACTTCCTTGCCCTACTTATGAAGAGGGAATACATTTCTGTTTTTAATACAGTCTCATTGCACTGTGGATCTGATGTTTTCTTACAGTAGTTAGATATAAATAAGTTAAAAAATAAAATAATAATTGAACTATTATGTTTCATAGACTGTAGGCCATGAGATGGTTTTTTTTCTTCTTTTAAAACACAAGACCAGGTATTGCATGGAAGGTAAAAAGAACACCTTTCATCTCAGATCCTGTCACAAAGCAGCCTAACAATGTTATTTGGCTATGCCCCCTGAGGATTCAGTACAAATGGTAATTGTGTCAATTTATTGGAACGCCAAATAAAAAGACAGATAAATCCACTAAGAAAAGAAGGATTTAAAGTCTATATCATTACTCATACTTTATAGAGTATTAATTCTAATGCTGAACATTAGAGATTAATACAGGCAAAACACTGAAACTAAATCCTGGTGTTCTTTTACCAGGTGGCACTGAACCTGTAACTTTTGTAACTACTGTAATTAGAGTTCAACACAACTCATACAACAAAGGACAGGTTTTCACCACACGGTAAGCAGTCTAGATTGGGTTATGGAGAAATTATTTTACATAGCGTGAATGATGTTATTAAATTTGGCTGGAGTAGCATTTTAATTCAGCCTCAATAAAGTCACGGACAATCTCAGCAACAGCTTGCAAGTTTATTTACTTGAAGTCCAGCATTTGGGGTGTTCTGAATTCACTTTGCTTCTATTGCTCATCTCTCTTCCTGCACTGACTCAGTGACCCCAATTCTAAAGCAGTAAATCACATTAAACTGCAGCAAGACTTGAATCTCCTACATGTTCGCTGTTGTTGCAGTGTTGCCCACCCCTTACTTTATATTGAGTCATCACAGTTGTCTTCTACATTCCCACCAACTACTGGACTGAAGTGGAGCAGCTGGTTGCAAAAACTGTTTAAGACACTCGTCAAACCAGATCTTTAGAAAACAACACAGCGCAAGAAAGTGCATTTAAACAACTCAATCTAAAAGAATATCCTGCTTGACACTCAAACATTTTACACACCAGTCATACATGAGACCTTTTCTTTTTTCCCTTACTCTTTGTAAGTGACATTACATAAACAATTAATGATAATTTGGCATTACTATCCAGTGTGCACACACTCCATATGTATGGTAAATTTGCAAGGTAAACTATTAAGCACATAAAATAAACTATTCACAGTACAGGCTGGAAATGAGATTATAAGTGTTCGTTGTAGACGTGCCCCTCCTTATAAATTAGGTCATCAATGAGGATTGGGAAGCTACTAAACTGTAGCCTCAAAAAAAGTCTAGTTAAAAAAAGAAGGAAGAAAAAAAAACAAAAACAAAAAAAACCCAGACTTCTTCATGTGAACTATGCCTCAAATTTCACAGGACCTTGGAAAAACCATTATAGAAATGGAAAATGCAAGAAAAGGAAGGAAAGCATTTTTATAGACCTGGGTGTTCAGCAAATTCAAAATCATAAAAAAATGTCTCTAAGTAAAAGTAGACATTCCTGCTGCTATAAATAAAAAACCAGCAGAAACTCCTTGGTTTGAAGAAAAAAAAATTCACTGGATGACACTAAGACCAACTGTGAAGTATGGTGGAGGTAGTATTATGGATTGGGACATTTTTACTTCAAAGGCCACAATTAAGGCCCAACTGTGACATTTACTCTTACTGCTAGCAGTTCAAAAAGTGATAAACAAAACTGAGTTTAGCCTTCCATAACACTCCTAGTTTCTCATGTGGCCTCTTGGGAAAATTAATTGGCCACCCCGCCTTACAGTGCTTGAAGTAACAATGAAATTGACACAGTAATAAGAAAATTTACAAGAGAATGGCATGATTGAGATCAACAACCTCAAGCTTAGGAGAGGTTGGTTTATGACACAAGATAATCACCCAATGCCAAAAAATAAATAAATAAATAAATTTATGAACCAACAATGGAGAGGTTAAAACAGAAGAAAATTCCTGTTGTAGGGTGGCTGTGTTGGAGTCCTGCCCTAAAGGGAACTGACATGCTGTGGCATGGCTGTTCAGCAAAAAATCCCAGAAAATATGTAACTCGTATTGAGATCAAATAACATTCAAATACTGCCACTAGGTCAACAAGAAATGGGAGCATCACATTGACATTACTTATGTGGGCCACTGAAGTAGAATCAGGTTACAGAATTTAAATAGCAGGGGTTTTAGCCAGTCCTGGCATCTGAATCTTTTTTATATAGCAACATTAACATTTTTGTTTCTCTTCTTGGTGAACCGGTACAAAAGCATGACTGGTCCACATGGCATAGAGCCTATCCTCTTAATTAAAAGAAGTCAATGTTTATCCTTGTTTTTAATTATCTTGGATATATTCAACTGGGAGAAGGCCAAAACTTGGAATAACCTGGATTAAGATGCACTTTGATTCTCTTAAGGCAGACAAGACTGTTGAAGCTGTATCCCATCATTCCAGGCACTATTTAGAGTCTTAAAAGGCAGGTCAAACCACGTTTCTCAATCTCTCATTTCTCTCCTAATGTAGTCTGTGCTTGTTGAGCGTTATGTAGACATGCATTATCACAATTTATATTCCTTCCTACACAGCAGAGTTTCTCTAAAAGCGTCTGCCTGTGCTGTGCTGCATGGTAGAAGGTCATAAGCTTAACAGTAACAATTTAAAACTGGAGTTATACAAGAGCATGAACTGGCCCTTGAAACTGGTGGCACTGTCTAGTACAGTTGAATTTCTCTCCCCTCCCCCACACATGCGCTTCCTAAGTCTGCATGACAATATAAATATGTATCATTCATGCTTTAGCTCAAACAAAATGACCTAAAGTGCAGCTTAATGTTGTTTGACTTCAGTAGCACATTTCCACCAAAGTAGACAAACTAATCAGTCACCACAATGGGACAACCTTGAACCTCTAAAACTTAAGTCGGTTTAGTAAAAGTAGTCCACAGGTCAGCTACATAAGGTTAAGCATGAGTATGTTTCTTTAAGAAAAACAACAATGTAGCAGAAAAGTAGGCTGTTTGAAAAATCATGAACAAAAGAGGCTAAATTAAAAGGCGCAAACGGGAATTTCAACACACGTGTGGAGTCAATGGGTGACTAAGCTTTGTGCCGGCAAGTATCCTCCTAATCAACGCCGTAATCACCAATTTCTCAAAGTCATTATCCTCTTTGCTTTTAACCCACATAAACGCACAAGCAGCCTGAATGCAGTGCTTCCCAAAACAGTGCCACTCGACCTTTACTTAGCTTACCTTTTATTGTGAGTGAACTCGTGGTGTCCGCCGCCACCTCTTCCTTCTTCTTCCACAAGGAGAACCTCCAACTTCAGCGAGCTAGCTACGACTTTCCTCCCATTTTGATTACCGTCACATTTCAAGTTCCGACCGCGGGTGTGAGTGTGTGTGTGACTCACTGCCGGCTAAATTTGCTGTGCTAACAAAGCGTGTTCACCCAGACACGCACGCACGCGCGCACACACACGCACAACTGGCGGTAAAGTTGGAATAAACCCGAGTTTCTGTGGCTGAGGCTGCAGGCTACTCTCTGTAGAGTTTCACCCTCACCGTTCACTGAGAACAGGAGCAGAAAGAGACAGCAGCGAGCGCTAAACGGCAAGGAGAGAGAGACTTACACAGAGAATAGGAGAGAGAGAGAGAGAGGACGGGGGCGGGGGGTTGAAGGCTAAACTGTCTTTAATAAACCTGACTATTATAAACACGATCTATTCTGGGGTTAATAATCCAGGGACTGTTTTATCTCATTTGTATCTGATTGGCCTAATTAGCCAAATCAGCAGCCAAAGTGTCAATTTGTTAACACCTTATGGAAAATATACAGATACACGTGCTGTCTGGAACCTATGTGTGCCATTAACGCATAACTACTGTACACTTTGTATATTTGCGCACGTGTGGATTGAGCAGAGCGTGTATTAAATTTGACCCCCCTCCTCCCCCCATATAGATTAGGCGGGATAATTAATACCATTAAAACATGGCTCTCGAGCTTAAGTGCACTATGATATCTTGTTTCAGTTTAAGGACAGTGCGCTGAGACTACAGTGTAGCATGTTGTTGCCTATCTGGCCTCTCGGGGGCTCTTCCCATCCCCCCACACACCGCTATTTTTCGCCTGCCTGGTCACACAGCGGTTGATTAATTCTCCTTTCGCCTTGCTCAGTCATTCAGATTTGGAAAGTAAATAACAAGTTGACATCAGT
Source organism: Pundamilia nyererei (assembly GCF_000239375.1). Taxonomy (NCBI): domain Eukaryota; kingdom Metazoa; phylum Chordata; class Actinopteri; order Cichliformes; family Cichlidae; genus Pundamilia; species Pundamilia nyererei. The sequence continues at coordinate 6,362,275 of NW_005187410.1, forward strand.
GTGACACATTCCTTTGGTTACCGTATGTATATCAATACTTGCGCATCACATATTCCATACAAACGCTACAACTGCTCCAACCTCAAACGAAATGGTGGTGTATTACGAGCTTTTAGTTGGTTGGCCTGCAAGCATACACGTGCACTTTGATATATTGAGAGATAGGTTAGAGAGAGAGGTTTGAAGGCCTCGTAATGCACAATAGTAGTGCAAAATAACCTTTTACATATACAACAGTGATAAAGAAAAATAATAAAATAAAATAAAAATAAGACTGGTGGTGTACAAAGATTTGGTGCAAATGACACTAATAAATATTATGTACACTATAACTCTAAGAAACAGCAATAAGAAGGTCTGATATTGAAATGCGTGTGGGGTTTTGGCAGGTGTGTTCACCTGTCACGAAGATGGAAGCTGTTGTACAGTTTCACAGAGACCAGTAGGAATGATATTCTGAAGTGTCCTTTATGGCAGCGAGGTTGAATAAGTCTGAGAGAGAATAAGCTCTGCTGCCTCTGTAGTATAGAATGGAGCGGGTTCAGTGGGTGGTCCATGACGGAGAGAACAGTTTGCTGGCATCTCTGGCACTAATGCAAGCCCTCAGCAGATAACAGCAAAGTAAATGATCATACTATCACAGATTTCCATCATCAAACACGCCAACATGTTAAAGGATCTTAGCTTCCTCGCAAAGTAGATTCTGCATTCATATCATGTACTTTTGTTGTTTGTGCAGGAGAAAAAGGCCAACCCCCAGTAATACTTCATTTCTACCAATGTCCCTACAGATTAATCCAGCCAACATATTTTTACATATTCCATGTCTGAAGAAGCAGCTACTTTTGGCTGCTCCATTATTCACAAGGAGTCACCACAGCAGGTACCTCCGCATGTTTTATTTGGATGTTTTTACACCGGCTCCCCCTCCAAAGGACTTTGTATCTGCTCCCAGAATCGAACTGGCGATCACTGCACTGTGGAACCACTTACATATACAATGTCTAAAAAAGCTGTAATTACTGTGACAGATGTATGACTAAAACTAACATCCCAGCCTGGGACAATCAATCAGTCCAGAGAAGACAAGGCTATGTGTGGCATCAGCTACGCCTTTAGTGCTGTAAACCTTTCTGTGCTATACCAACACAACTTACACAATATATAAGATACCACTTATGAGCACGTCAGTTATCCATTTAATCAGGGTCATGGCTGAGGCTGCTTATTGTTTACAGACAATCTGTGCTACACATGAAAAGGTATATCCACAAATTCTTTACTTCTATACTGAAGAGACCAAAACCAACAACTAGTCTGTCTCAGTGTTTCTATCCTGTGTGTGCCTCAAGCCTTTTTCATTCCAGCTGTGAATACATGCTCTAAATGCAAATCCGTACAGTTTGTATGTCTGTGCATGTTTTGGTTATTATTTGATTACAAAGTTATTTTTGGACCTTAAAAGCGATCTTGTGAGTATTTGTGGTCCCTGGAGGATCTATATGGGACTGACCTCAAATAAACTACACAACCCATGTTTATTGTAATGAAGGAACATGTCAGCCACTGTAATGGTTTGGCTCATTGATTTCCTATTGATTGACTAACAATAGAGGTCTGGAGGCTTAGAATGGGCTATATTTGGCTTGACTGCACAGACAGCACCAGTGGTACAAAATCATTAATGGTTTTGATGTTTTTTTTATGGAATGTGGCGACAGCGAAACACATATGCAGAGTTCCGCCAGCTTTCCATTTCCTGCATGTAATATTTAACCTTTTGTCAAATGTCAGTGCACCTTATGGTTTTGACTACCACAAGAGATTGTTGTCATGGTTTTTTCCTGTGTACTCTTTTAGAACATGAAGCAGAGACAGTTACATTTATTAATGCTCACTAGCTGTTACACTTAAAAAAAAAGAAAAAAGACAGTGATAATAAACACACACAGTTGCGGAGGACGTGTAAATGTCCATCTAATATGCATCTTGCTGTACCAACAGCTTCGTCTGATTAGCTGATTAGTTATTTAGAGCATTACATATCTGATAAAAGCTCTCCTATCTGCCAAATAACAAAGTCAGGGCCTTTAATACCAGTAAGTTTTTAGTAAGATTTCAGCGTGGAAAGGAGGAATGTTATTTCCAGAAACTGAAAAATTTGAAATTTGACCCATTTACACACTCAGCTTGGGTATATTGCATAGCAAAGGTCCCTGAGATGATGCGGTTACTTTAAGTACTGATATTATTGCTCTCTGAAAAGCCCTGCAAGGGGCACTGAAAATTATTTTCTGTGATGTGGTACGCTGTGGGAGTTGCAGTTTCGCTATGGGTGATTTGCAAGGTACAAAAGTCTCACACTGACTGAACAATATTTTATTATAGAAGTGAAGTGAAAGACTGGAACTTACATGTTTAAATTCAGCATTTCTACTTTAAAGTGGTGAGGCACAATGCAATTTCAAGTGTTCATCTGACCCTATAAGGATGCTTTGAATTTATGTCTCATAAGAAGTTCTGCAGTGTTTGCACTTAGTAATTCTTGAAGTCATGGCTATTGTCAGATTGAAAGTCAGATATACAAAATGAGTAAATAACGGTTAAACAGTTGTAGGCCTGCTTTCAGGGAAGTCTTATTGTTTGCCAAATGAATCATGAAACTCTACAAGCAAATCAATTCAACTTTATAACATACAAGCTGACATCGAGGTGAATCACCTCAGACAACTTTCCGAAAACAGCACTTGTGACTGGGCTTTAGTATTTGACAGTACAGTGTTTCAGCGTAATGTGGTGTAGCTCTATGGAGTTTGAAAGATGCACGCTAAGCAGTAAACTAAAAGCTTTGCTTTGTAGATAACTTTTCAGTTAAACATTGCACTACAGATTCTGTTTTACTGCATCTGATCCCACCACCTGGATTTGCCATCATTCAAGAATGAGACCTTATTCTTACATTCCTTCACTTAATACATCTACTCCACCTCGACCCCGTGGAACATTCCTCTTTTCTCCCCCCCACAAACAACTATCCCTTGGGATTTTGTGCCGATCCTTAAACCAATCTTGTCACACTCTGCTGCAAACTGCCTGAAGCTACAGTCTGATGAAGCTAGAAGGGCAATTTTCTCTGTAAATTGTGTAAAAATTCGGATGAATTTCTGTGCATATTGTAGCATGAAGGGATACAATGCCTCCATATTTATTTCTTTTTTTTTGCATCTTACTTATGTAGCCAAATCCTCCCTTACCCTCTCTAATTGTTTAGTTGTCTATCTCTTCCAGCGTATGTGATTTCATTGTTTATTTCTTATACAAAAATACTATTAAAAATATAAGACTCCTGTCATAAAAAAAGTTCAGTCTATTAAATTTTTAAACCACTGGAGCTGCTTTTGACAAGCGCATCTTAGTACTTAAAACTGTTGCCTTGTGTACGTGTTCTCCTCTGCACAAATGGTCAAACACGCTTCTCAGTAGCTTCGCTGCCTTTTGCCCCTTGCACCTCTTTTACATGGTTTACGGTAGGAGCGTTTCCTGCCATAGAGCTGGGGCTGACCTCCTAACAAAGAACAGGTTCAATCTGCCTCCCCTCCCCCAACGCAGGAAGCTGATGAGGGTCACATGACCTTTCTAGACAGCACTGAGGAGCAATGGTAATATGTAAGGGTGGGGGAAGGGAGCAGCTAGTCACACCAGTCTTGTGTTGTTATTAGGCTGGAGAAGTGTGGGGAAAGCCTAGTCAGTTGCAGGGGAATATCCAGTCGAGTATCTATTTCTCATCGTGCTCTGGTGTCTATTTACATACTGGATTTAGTTCCCTAAACCCTCCTGCTTTATTCACACTATAAAAGGAACACGAGCATTGGACCCAGTCTGGAAGAAAGGGCTCCCTTATTTATGATTTTTGTGTCTATATGTTGATGAATAGACAAACGTACAAGCTTGGGAAATTCAATAGTGGCAAAACAAAAGAAAACAAACAACAACAAAAAACCTTGTCTATGTGAATACACTGTAATACACCTCCTCCACTGTCTCCCTCCCCTCCCCCAACCATCCACACCAGCTAGAGAGAAGGCTTTTTGTGGTGCACTGTTATGTCATAACCTACAGACCTATTTTTCAGACAAAGCAAAACAGACTGCGGGAACAAACATCTCTATTTGCAGCTGAAACACTTTGGTTTCCCTTAAGAAAAACAGATGTAACAGTTGACAGGGCGGCGCTCCGATCAGCCATTCCGTTTGAGATCTGCTCCAAACACGCTGCTTAAATATGCCACTTGCTCACTCAGCCGTAATCATTTTCACAAGAAAAACTGACTGTTTAAAAAAGAAAAATATTTGTGTTACTTTGGGAAGCCACATTCCTACACTCCTCAAAAATGAATTCAGGGAGGGGGGAGGCAGAGAAGGCGGGAAAGCAGACAGATATCAGAGATTCATGGATCGAGGACAAAGGTCAAGGGTTGCTGACCTGCGACCAACAGACTTGCCTTGCCTTTCCTCCCCCTCTAGCACAATAGCAGTCAATGGCTTTACAACGTTTTGTTCTTACAGTGGCATTTAAGCCTTTTTAAAAGAAATTCCCCCTTAAGCTCCTCAGACCATAATGGTTATGTTGTACCTTAGTTTCAATCTAGTTTTACATTTTAGACATATTAAAGTCTACATTTTAATAAAACTCGTACAAATTAAAAATATATATTTTACATTACATAACAATTATACAGTCACAGACACAAGACTCAACTACAGTCTTAAGTCTAAGACTTAGAATTAAGAGAACCATTTGTTCTCTTAACTGCCATTGCAGCAATTTGTGCGTTCTATGTTCACAGGATATACCAGCCTCCTTACCTTCTTTAAGGCCACTGATGAGATGACCAGACATAATGAACACAGCATCCTTAAGGTATAAATATTCTTGTAAATATGCCCCCAATATACACAGTTTGATATCAAAACACAGCTTAATAATTTATAGCAATTTTATGGGGGGCACTGGCTATTGGTCATGGACCCTTTGGGGTCCTGAGACCTCCATTTGAGAACCAATGAGCTGTACTACTTTTTTGTGTTTGTTATGTTAACCGACTAAAAATGTCAATAGCTAAAATATAATGTTATGTTATTTGATTAACCATGCTTTTTCTTGTTTTATTTATCCCCTCCTGCTTTTTATCATTACTATTTAAGTTAGTCTAAATAAAATCTATGGAAACCAGGCTAGAAAGCCCAGCATATATCTGAACTCTTGCCAGGAGGTTCTCAGATGAGCTGTGTCTATCTATCCACTGTATTGTTAGCTTAGAAGCTTGTGGATGGGGATGTCTGATGTGTAGTGTTTTGCTGGTTTCAGCCTCTTGCTTTGTCATGGCAACATAATGGTGTGTAATGAGCTACCACTCGCTTAGACACCCAATACAGTATTGTGACTTGTCATGCTACATAATTACTCTTCTGACCCACGGATTTCAGAGATGATGGCTGTTGCAGTTGTCTCTGCAGTTGCTGTCGCCTCTTGTGATGATCTGCGCGAGACGAAGAGCAATTTAAAGAGTGATTGAATTGTATTTCAGACAGGAAAGGGTTTCACCCGTCACAATAAAAGTCATTCATGCAAAATCATAACTGAGTGCATCCCTAGCACCTCTCTACCAAATTAGGTTATAAAACTTTGATAAATCCTGTAGCATTTCGCGATAGTTAGGTACATAAAAAAAGCATTTCAACGTTTTAGCGCGTGTGCATACATGCATGTGTGACACAGACACAGAAAGATTACATTGAGTTTTGAAAATGTGTTCTATTTTTCATCATATCTGATAATTGTTTGCCTCAGACAAGAGAACAAAATCCCCCCTGATAAATTCTCCATTGTTGGATATTAAGGCTGGATCATCTCCTGGAAAATATTGTGAGAAAAAGATAGATAGAGAGAGAAAGAGATTGGGCGGGGGAGTGGGTAAGAGAGAGGTCTCAAAGGCTTGTCTAGACCTCAAAACTTGCCTGTGGTAACATTGCCATCTAGTGGTACCAAAAAACCCTCCCACAAATTACAGATATTGAGATGTCCCTGTTTGGTTAACATGGGTTAAACACACAGGTTTCCTGAATGTGTCCTCCTTATGTCCTCTTAGTCTATTTATTGTATCCAGTCTGAAAATAAACACCACCCTATGCGGTTATTATCATCCAACCTGCTAACAGCCGCAGAGGGATGGTCAGCTGTCAGTCAACCATCACCGTCTAAACTGAGACCAAAATGTAACTTCAGCTCTGAGTGGGTGGTTTATATGTGAATAACAGTTTTTGCTGGACTATCACCCCCTAGTGATTGCACAATGCTGCATTGTTTTGGGATGTGGCGAAAGAAGGAAAATATATCATGTGGACTTGTGTTCAGAAGTCCTGCACGCCAAGCAGGTTTTTCCAACCTCATATACAAGACAAATATTTTCACTGGGAATGTTAGAAAGTCTTGTGAACGCACCAATGAATAGACTCGATATTATGAACAGACAAAAGGGTGGCTGTAAGGCCAATGGGTGTATTTGTTTTTATCAATGAGACGGACTATATTTATTACTTTAAAAACATAACCATTTACTCGTGATTCACCAGAAAGAATGTCTTTGTGCATGTGTATCATGGGGAGATACTCGGGGCCAGAGACAATGCATAGATTTCACGTCCAAATTGTGAATCAATATTCGCCCCCTTTTTTTAATCTGCAAGAAGAAAACATGACATGACCTCTTTTGCATGTCATATCAGTATTTGGTGAATAAGAAATTGAATAATTCACATTCCTTTAATGCTGGGTAACCAGCTGCAGTTATCACAAGTAATATGACAGATCCTGAATTAATATACAGTGTGATAGTGATATTGTGCTGTGCTAACATCTTATTTGGCTTGTTACAATTAAATTAGAAAGGTGAAGGTTTTTCTCTCCTCTGCTGCTTCTAGATTTATGATTTCTTTGCCTAACTTTGTAATGAAAGATCTTTTTTAATCAAAGGCTGGGTGAGTCTTACAGATAATAGCTCTTGCACTGATGTCATTGTTGTAGCTTGCTCTTACAGATAGCCAATGTCTTTTTGATGAAATGTAGCAGCTGGTTTCCCTGGAGACTCGCTATCAGTTAGAAATTTGATTTATATTCATTTAAAGCAGATTAATCAGAAATCATATTAATTGGGGAACAAATGCAGACTCAGTATCAGCTAATATTACATAATCAAACTCCTCTATTATTCTATCTATTACGTCTCATACGCTCATTTATTCCATGTGCCCTTTTTAACATACATTGCAATACATTGAGCATTCCCCTGATTAACAATGCTTTTAGATGATCAAGGACAATTTACTGTTTAATCACAAGTACCCAGGCAACACTGATTCAAATGCCTGCCGACATCTACAGCATTACTCCACTTCCATGTTCACATGCTCCCTTAAGCTTAACTAATCTCCATCTCTTTTGTTTGCTAGTGATCACAACAAAAGCCGGTGGTCCCCTCTGATCCGAGTGCCTCCCCACCACCACCATCAAAAGCGTGAACCCTGAGTCCACCTGCCCCTTTACTCATCAAAGATAGGCAAGTGTTTGATCGCCGTGCACCTTCTTTGTCAGTGAGTTTGCAGGCTGAAAACTGACACTGGTGTGTTGTCTTCTGAGATGTTTTTGTGAGCTCATGTTACAGAAACCCTTTTTTTCCCCCCTCTTTGCTTCGAGACTGCACCCGGTCCCTCGCCACACCGGCATATCCAGTCATCTCTCAGAACAATGACTTAAAAAGAGAGCAAAAAGGCTACATTGTTACCAAGGGTGTTCTTGAACAAAAGGCCCCACTGTGAAGCGAGAAGTCATTTTATATAATAATTCTATGTGAAGGTGAGGTTATTGATTGGCTGTTCAGCACATAATGTTGATGTTATTGAGAGAAAGGACACAATGACCCTTGAGGGTAGAGTACAAAGATGAGAGGACTCTTTTATTAAAGGCAGTGTTAGCGTTGATGAAATGCTATTTACTTTAAGTTTTATCCTCTAAGCCAAGCATGACCTCATTAAGACTATGTGCCCTGAGTGTTATGTTGTATATGACTCATGAACAATTATATACCTTGAAGTCTATTTGCGGAGGTAAGCACATGTTGCTAGTGGAGACCCATTGTAAACATGGGTGTGTAAAACAATTGTGTGATATGTGTCAGAGATAAAATCCAGTCAGACAACCATGGCCTTTATGGTCTTTATGGTCTTAGTATGCAATTAGAAGAGGCTTTTCCCAGTCAATGAAAGCAGTGAGTTGGAGGAAGATGTGTCCCACAGACTGTAGGAGACATCAGGACCGCACACAGACAGTGTGTTTCCTTCACCGCTCACTATAAACTCCCCCCCCCAATTCATCACACATGGCTGTAATAAGCCAACAAATTAAGCCATTATACTGTTTTTAAGGTACACAGACATCCGCGTTTAAATGTTTTAAGAGTAGCAAGGGATATCTCACCCCAAGTTCCATTGTATGTCTGAGACCACCAGGGAAATGAATGCACATCCATCTTATCATTAGAGAACTGTGGGATGATTTTTATGATTACAAAGACATATTTTTAGCATGACAGGCCAGAGCACTCGATGCTGCAGCCTGCTTACTCTCACTGAACAGATTGTTGACTTTTTATCATTGTCAAGGGACCTTTTTTTGAATGGGAAGAGATATTTTTTTCTTTACTGTGTTTTCATGATCCCCATCACTGCTCTATGTGCAGTGCCTGCTATTTAAGATGTGCAAATATGGGCATATTACTTTTTCAGTGGCGAAACGGGTCAAACTATTTGGCATGTATAACTGGCCCAAAGCAAGACAGTGATTTAAGCCAAAACTAATGATGGTGTGCGAGTGCGTGTTCACTCCCACTCTGCATACAGTTTAAGAGCAACAGCTATAAAAGTTCATTATGCTGTTGCTGTAATGGGGTTCAGGAAAGTACTCCAGGAGCTGACAAAAGCTGGAGTGTCTAGTAAACCCTTGAGGGAACTTTCTAATTAAATACTCACTCCTTAACTTCAATAAATAGCAAAGATTTCAAGCTTTTCCTACATGTCATACTTTCTCCATACCTGGGGCGAAGAAATGATGCCAGAAGTCGGGAGTCCATATTGAGGAATTTAGTCAGGATGGTTTTAATAGTTTTCCATGTAGAATTGTTTTTCCAAGCTACTGTGAAGCATGTAGGTGAGAGCTGGAGGGGTATGGGCTTCCCTGGGATGTTGGCAAGCGTGTCCAAGCCCATATGTGGTGGTTTAATACAGAAGACCATCTATGAAACAGTCAGATGAGTTGTATCATCAGTAAGTTTAACTTTTCTACATAATGTAGCGTAAACAGATTTATATGTGCACACGAGCTGATATGCTGCCAAAAAGGATTTCATAAATGAATTTATAATGGCAATCCAGACCTGGGGTTGGATGGATGAATGGATGGATTGTTTGTATGGATGGATGGACAGATTGTTTACTTGTCACCGAGAGCTTCCAGGCAAGAGGAAAAGACCACAGAGAAGATTCATTGATGTGGTAAAGAAGGATTTGCAGAGGGTTTAGTGCAGCGGAGGAGGACGCGAGGGACAGGTTGAGATGGAGGCAGATGATCCGCTGTGGCGACCCCTAAAAGGAGCAGCCAAAAGAAGAAGACCGAGTATATCTTGTAGCCTTTTTAAAGTTGATGTCAAATGAGGTTATCTCTAAGACTGCTAAATTAAAACAGAAACCCTGCATTTCAAACTGGAGCTTTAAAGACTTGGATGCCTAATGAACATTCAATGATTCTGGGAGATTAAGTCAAGATATCCTGGCCTCAAGCTTGAGTCTTGATCATTTTCCTTTTAATATGTCTCTTATCCAGTGTAGCGATAGATCTAAAACCGCTTAAATACTTTAATTAATTGTGTTTGGCTTTAAAACTTGTAGATTTGTTCTTATTATACAAAAAATATAATCAGATCAGCTGTCGTACACTTCGACTACTGGTCAGAACTACAGATAGAATATAGATCTGTCATAGACTAGGAATCCAAAGCTATGTCCAGTACAAAAATACTTAGGTAGATGGAAGGCGGTGGATTATGCTGATTAAATAGACAACAGTTTCCATAACATCTCTTGTCTGTTGTTTATTTATTTATTGATCTGCCCATTCCAAGTTGTGATTGCAGAGTATGACTTCTACTCAAGCCCTTCCTCCTCCTTTGCAGGCCTGCTCCCTAAAACAAACAGCCTTTGCTTTGGACAGAGTGAAGGACTATGCAGCAGTCTACCTGTTTTAACGCTCCTCGTGCTTGTCAGTCACCGCGGGATCCTCCAATAGCAGGGCTCGTGAGCCGTTGACTCCTCCCCAGTGTATAATTGAAGTTTCCTTAGTTTCTTCGCCGGAGCCTGCACGCAGTGTTGTCCGATCCGCGGAGGGGATTAAATGCAGAGCAGCAGGGACAATGTTTTCCAGGAGCCTGAACGTGTGTGTGACCCTGTGTTTGTGGATTACGGCGCTAACGAGCCCGGGGAGTGTGTCTGCGAGGAAGCAGGACGACTCTTTCTTCACTGCCAGTATTTATCGAGCAAGATGCGCCTCGAGATGCCTCAGTCTGCACATCACTCGCATCTCTGCGTTTTTCAAGCACTCCCAGGTATGAGCATGTGTTCACGGGAACTCCTGACAATATGCGGGGAATCAGAAGCGAATGCGATGCCGTGCCGCTGCATGAATGGGAAGATGTGCCGGTCGATGATTTCCACACAGCCTAAGTCAAACCTGTTTATCCTGAGCCCATTGTGAGAAGGCTGGAGCAGGTCACTAATGAAGCCCGTGTAGTTCATTAGTTTGGTGCTCTGTTAGGAACAATCACTGTCACCAAACAACCCTGTCACAAATTTGGAGATTGAGCTTCACATTAATTATGACAGCTTTGCTTCCTTACAAAGTTGCTATATACAGAGTGTGGCTGTCTGTGTGTATGTGTATGAACGTGTGGAGTGGGAGGCTTTAAGCTATATCAAGCCTAATTAACCCATCTCAGTGTTTTGAGACGGAGACATTATGAATGCCTCTCAGTTGAGCCAGCTTCCATTCATTACTTGCTAATTACTGGAAAATGAGATACCTCTCACTCATTTGAAATGTACTTGCTGCTGTTTCTTTATGTCGTGGGTAACTTTTCTCTTACCTTGCGTTTGGAGACTTTTGACATTGGTTGTCCCACCAGCAAGCGTGCTGTGACCCCGAGCGCGTTTGAAGCTCCTATATAAAATAGATGTATGCTTTGGCATGTGGTGTCAGAAGTTGTTTTTCACCCTCCACCGGACACACTGTTCTCTCCCAGGACTCCAGAGAAAAGAGCTGGTCACTGATCCCTCTCCCCTCTGCTCCTTTTCACCAGCTATCTGTCTGCTGACGGCCTTTATATTCACTTCATTTGCATTTGCAAGGCATGTCTTTCTCAAGGTGCATTAATGAATCCCTGATTGTCAGGAAACATTCTGGGGCGAGGTAAATTTGTAATTAGGTCTAATGAATCAGCAAAGCCCATTGCTTTATTTCTTTGGTACCAATTACTTTTACACTGAAAGCACTTATTGATTTGGTGTAGTAATGCAGGTCCGTGGGACACAGACCTTCTGCAGTTAATTTAAAGGAATTATATTAAGGGATAACAAGGCTGATGGATGAAGTGTCTTTATTCCAATGAAAAATCCCACGCGGATGGAAAGTAGGAGACCCAGTTTGTATTTCTTAAAGTGCAACTTGGCAAATAGTGTCAGGGATTAATTTAGAGAATATACAGTGTGTTGCAGCCCTAGGTTGCAAAGTTGGGGGGATTAAATTAGTGACCAGCCAGGAGGCCAAATAACTGATGGAGTCTCACCTCTAATGAACAGCTAACAGTCAGTATAATTGACTGCAGAGCCTCAGAGTCTGGGGCGCTCTTCAGTGAGGGGAAGATGAGAGGAAGGTGTTTGTCTAAAGAGAGGGCCGTTTTGTGGTTAGTGATAAGCAAGGGTGCTGGAGCAAGCTTGTGGGTCTAAGAATAGACGGCAATTGTTGATAATTTGCACGAACTGTCTTATGCACTGTTTTCTCAACAGTCCTTTTATGTGAGGATGGGGGGTCTGGTCAGCTGCAAAAACATGCCCTGCCAATCCCCATCCCCATCCCCACCCCCCCCACCCCCAACCTCTACCCTCCTGGCCCTGCCAATAAATGCCAGCATCACACCTCATAGGCATGCAGAGGATATATACATCGGGCTACCAAGTGCTGCTCCAAGGAGGTCACCTTCCTGCTAAATGCTGGCGCCCAATTGTGCTAAATGTGATAAGCTCTAATGTAATGTTGCCACAACAGTGGGGCATGCTCAGTCAGCACAACCCACAGGTGGATCTGCTTCCTCTGCCAGATCTTATTACAGCAACGGCAGCTTGGAGCTCCACTCCAAGGATCGACACGACAGACCTCTTAATTCATCTCGGACATCCTTCAGGGGTCATTTAATACTCAGTGGGGAAAACCAAGACATGCAAGCCTTTCCATTTTAATGGAAATGAAAGACCTTGGCTGCATGTCAAACGTTTGCCTCCTGTTTCTTAATATTTTACTGTGTCTTCTCAATATCTGGTAATCTATATGGGCTGCTTATTTTGGTTAGGGTACAAGATACAAATTTTCCTCTTAACACATTTTGCAGCTGGAATTTAAGACTGGAATGATACTTGGAGAATTTAGATGTTATTACAGATGTTATGAACACCCACGCGTCTTTCCTTTCTTTATGTGGCTGAATCAGAATGCAAATCAGAGACTTTGTTTTAATTGCCCCAGTTCTGAATTAGTGTGAAATGGAAACAAGCATAGAGTTGCTGAGTTAGGAAACCCATGGGTTGTCAGATTTATAGCATCACTAGATTTATTGATGCAATAGTATTTCCAAATAGAGATTTATCGGCATTTTACTCCACTTTTGGGGAACTTGTCACCCTAGTACAATAGACAGAGGGGAACACCCAACCATAAATATTAGCCTCGGACACTTTAAAATATTAAGAGCGAGCTGGGAGCCCCGTGCAATAATGTATTCTGAAAGCATCAGCCTTGTAGTGGATTATTTATGTGAGGACCTGTGAAGCCAAAAACAAGGTGTGTCCACGAGGTCTTGTTATTACATTCGGAGCAATAAAAATCTAACATCTTAAATTCAGTCATTCATCGCTTGTGTGCTGCATAGTAAAGTCTAAGCATCTTGCCTGAGAGGTTTGTGTTTTAAGTGAAGGCAAGAAAAAACATTGGCGAGTGGTTTTTCCATGTCCCCTTGTTTTCGCCTTTGATATTAAATAACCTGCGGTGGAATCAAACCTCAGCCAGTGCTCGTCTCATGTGTGGAGTTTTTCATTAGTGAAGACAGCGGATGAATAAGGGGTCTATGTAGCTTGGCCTCACCTCTCTCCATAAATGCTTTTAAACCATGACAGTCATGTCTGTAAATCTCAGCCCAGAGTGCTGCTACACCCTGAGCTACCTCATTTGACAAATAAGCCTCATTCCTAAGTGGAGACAACTTTACACTAGTGTTGCTTTACATTTCTGAAACACCCTTTAATGTTAACACTGAACGCATTAGCTCACTTTCAGAGTGTCTGACAAATTATTCATATAATGTGAATAATTAATGGGCAGAATGACCACAGCCCTCACACCCACTCGAGTCGAAGCCTAAATCTCAGGCTCCTATATTTTGCTGCTGCGTATGTTCCCTTAAGGAGAAGTTATTTTGGTGATGCTTGACGACTCCTGAGATGTCAAAGGACACAGAGAGAGATCGTGGTCTGTCCTTTGAAGTTCAGTCTCCAGTTGAGATGGCTTGAAAAGTACGGGGACCTGTAGACCAGCTGGATTAAATGCAATATGAAAATGTGATTAGTGGGAACCGCAATGCTTTTAATCCAAATCAGACGCCCATAGGAGACAAAGATTTCCAGTTTCAAAAGCTGGATTGGACTTATCAAAGATCAAAAGGCCTTTGTACATGTTCGTCTCAGTTTGTCTAGACAATGCAACACGCCCTTGCCCACCTGCTTTAATTCTCAACTGACAATGCCCATAGTGTATCTTTGTGATAAATACCCTGTTTACATGCCTCATCTAGTCACTCCGCTGTCATCAACAAAGCATGGTTCACCTTCGTGCGTTTGTGCGCCACTGTCTGGTCTCCTCACACAGGAGAATATCTGGAAAGAATTCATTCACTTGAGTCCTTGACAGTCCTCAGGACTGCATAATGTTCAGACTGCAGAGGAATGTCATGGTGAGTCAGAGGGATGAAGTCCTGACCTATAATTATTCCCCCGTTGGTCCCTGAAATGGTGGGGTCAGGCCTGGACAGCTGGGGCAACATCCTGCTGAGCCTCTCTGCTACGGGGATGCTGTCACAAAGCAAAATTAGCTCCTATGTGGATCTGGCTCTGTCTCCATTGATGGATGGGTAAAGAAAGGTGTCAAAAACAGGATTGATGATTTAGGACATGGCCTTGAGTTGTGACAAACTGTATAAATTATCTGGAGGCATTGCCTGCCAGTGTAAATGTCAAAGTTTTATTGATGTGGTGACACTGACGGAGTTTGTTTGCTGGGATTGATGTTTAAAAACCACGTCAAAGTCTTCAGAAAACCTGCTGGTGCACACTAAATTTGAGCCAATTAACTCCCATTTTTTACTTCACATGGTAACAAAATTAAACTATTCCAAGTGTCCTTAGTACTTTTTCATCCTTATCTGAATAGTTTTTTTTTTTTTTCAAGAGATTCTCTGAAGACATGACTGTCCAATCATGGCTTCCTTTGAAGCCTTTTCAACCATTATCCTTGACACAAAAAGCAAAGCACCTACTGGTACTGGATGTCAAATTAAAGCCTTTAATGATAAGTTCTCAATGTCTCATGGGAAATTTCTTCTGGATTACATTGTGAGAAAATGCTTTGAACTTGACATTGAACTTAAGCAGACCTTTTGCCTGCAGACCCCTAAAGTTTGGCTTTGTCTAACCGCTTCATTTCTTCCACTGGGATGCAAAGGGAACATCCAAAACTCAAGGCCAGATTTAAGTCAATGACTACACATTCCAGCAATGTAACTCTATAAACAGAGTCTCCACTGAGAATACTGTCATGATAATCTGTCATTGATCTTAAGTCTAGGAAATAATCAATGGTCAGATGATTATTTATAATGTCACAGGTGATTAAGCCAACTGATGTTGCAGTTCCCGTGTGTGCTACACAACTTTACAGCTTCTTCGAGTTGAGCTGTAAGGGAGTTACGGTTATGAACCAACCAAAAACGTAAATCCAGATGAATACGTCATTTGCATCTGCTGAATGTGGAAATGTATGAAACATTGTCATGTCAGTTTATAAGGCGAGGACATGTCAATGTTGCTTTGCAAGTGTGCAGAAAATCAGCTGTTGCTGATCTGTCTTTCGCCATAATCAGCAGGTCATTTATGCTAAAGCTCGAGGATTCCTCTTGGTATCCAACCAAAATAATGTTCGCAGAGAAAAACAGCATAATTCCCAGTCCTTATGGAATAAGGGAAATGGCTTGAACAAGTCATTTACCTCCACTAGTCCTCCACTTGATAGTCCTCTGCATTCACACATCGAAGCTTTACAAAAACACGGCTCTATTAGGACCAAATGTTTACCTTGTCGGAGTGCCGAAGGTGGCACTTCGACCGCAATTAGAGCAAATTGGCTATATCTGCGGTCTGTGCAGGAGTGCTGACATTAGTTCCTCCTTCCGTGACCTCTGAGATGTCTGTTGAGAGATCAAACAAATTCACAGAAAAGCTGGGGTCACCATGCTCTGCTGAAACTGACCAGAGGTTTGCCCTCACCTTAGTGTGGTGACCCTGCTTTCCTGCTTGGGCTGCATGCACTCAGCACACAAAGCTGACTCACAGTCAGCCTTTCAGATTTCTGTGCTGTTAACATTATTGTTAATCAAAAAGGCCTTGGCCACCGCGGACGTATATTGTGAGAGGGAGAAGAAAGGGTCAAAGTTGCACATTGACTTGATGAATTGGTTATTATAAATGTTCTTTCAGCAGTATGTCTGATGACTGATGATGTTTTTCCTTCTTTTCAACAGAATAATGGATCCTTGGTGTGGTGCCAGAATCACAAGCAGTGCTCCAAGGTAACACAGTTTCATTTCTTCCATGAGTGAGACGCATGCTACATACATGCCTCGTTATCAAAGAATAATACAACATAAAGTGTGCGAGTCACGACAGGACTAGTTTTGTCATGCCTGCGGGATTCACAAGCTGTTGACATAGACTGTCATGAGATAAAAACCATAGTTGATTGCTCCTGCTTTCATAGATACCCATTTGCTCTTGTAATTGGAATACAATTAAAGAAGATCTGAAGAGATTAAAGGTGTGTCAATTTCTGAAAGCAGAGCGTGATTGTTTTTTTCTTTCTGCTGTCATTTGGAGTTTCACTCGGATGCATTAAAGTATGTCTCCCGCAGGGCTTGTTTGAGTTCTGTGCCCTGTCCCAAAGAAGGTTGATACAAAGCCTGTGTTGACAGCTCCTCTGAAAAGATGGTGCTGACATATTCTATCAGACTCTCCTGGAGATGTTGACAAGGTCCTCAGAGATGCGCTGTATAGACTGTGGACAGAGAACATGATGGGGCTGAACTAAGGAGGATGTGCCTAGCGGAGGTCCAAGTAAAAATGCTTGGAAATGCTTTTGGTATCTGTCAAATGCTCTCATTTCCCGCGCGCAGGCATTGAAACCAAGATCCAGCAATGTTAGACCTCTTTGAATCAAAATAGGGCATATTTGCAAGACGACAGGTTTTCCTTTCATGAAGCATCAGATGTTTCTTTTTTTCTCTTTTTCCTCACTTATATGTCCGCCTTATATGTCAAAGTAGCTTGGTGAGGACAAATTCGATAACTTTTCCTCGCATGCCTTTATCAGTCTGCAGTTAAAGAGGAATGCATGCTGAGAATTTGTGTAAAACGCATTATTACAATGACTGTGATTAATTGAAAACTCATTATAATACAGAGCGGCGGCGGTTATTTGTGCTTACTTAATGTGGCTTCATGTGGAGTACTTATTAATCCCAATCAGTGTCTAGTATCAACAGCCTTGCAAAGTGAAATTCCCTTTTTTGAATTTCAAATCGTTTCTCGAGCAATTTGAATTTGTCTTGGATAAAGCCGAGCTATTGCAACAGTGCTTTGTCATGTGTTCTGTACGGGTTGTTTCACTTGTCCTATTTATCACGCACTTAAAGCACATTCTTCTTCACTGTTAACACCACTAAATCTGTACTAATTTGGGGGTGAAATGTCATTGTATAGTGCTCCCCCAGTTCCAACACAGGCACGGCCTTTCTGTTTGGAGTTTGCATGGTCTCCCGAGAGCTCAGGTTTCTCCTGCCATCGAAAACACGCCAGGTCAATGCTGCTCTGACTGTCCTTTCCTGCAAAAAGTCGCACATCCTCTTTGAATAAAGTAGTCAAATTACATTAGTTATATTAGTAAGTACAGTCTGAAGCTTGTGTGTGATCCAAGTTCGTTCTAAAATGTAATGTGTGATTAAGAAAATATGTCATTTATTTTATTTTAAAACTTTGGTGACATTTTGCTTCAGTCCAGCAGGCGAATCGTCTTTGTTTTCACCATAATGCTGTGAAACTTGTTCCTCTCCTTTCCACTGCGATAGCCAACAACAGCTCTTGGCACCAGCCATCCCTCAGTAATTCAGAGTTTTATGTTTGAAAAAAAAAAAAAGAAAAGAAAAGAAATAAAAAAGCTTTTGCTGGCTGCAAGTCTAAGACAGCATACTGTTTTCATAATCAACCAGCCAACATTGCTGAAACTCTGCAAATATCCCAAAAAAACTCTGTAATGAACTTCTTGGTCTCCCCGCTGTAACAAACATGCCAGTTAGCACTTCTTTATCCTACTTGTAGACTGTAAATACACGAGGCTGGATTTGATGTAAGCCCTTAAAAATAATGATATGTTTGTGTTGCTGTTCTACAGCTGTGATGCTCTGCTACTTTCAGTTTCAAGGGCTCTCCAAATCGAATTAATTTAATTCTAGGCTTCAATTCAGCCGTTCAGGGTGCGGGCCAGGGCATGGTGCTTAAGTTTAATTTGCACCAAGAAGTCAATATTTTGGTAGCAAACATCACCACACTTCACATCCACATCAATGGCTCGAGTGTGCTCTCAGGGCCTGTGTTTAGCGTGTCAAAACAGAGAGCTATTGTGGCCACTCTGACAATTGCACCAAATGGGCCCATGCTGTACAGTGGTTCCCCGTGAATAGCTCTACAGCCGCTGATTAGCCTCTTCACTTCATGAACAGCTCACAGTCAAACAGAGAAGACAAAGGCAACAGCTTCGGGGGGAGTGCGTTAGGGCAGAAGGCCTGTCCACCCTGGAGAACGGTTAAAGAGCCACTGAGAGCTCCCTGCCTGTGAAGGAAATGCAAGGAAGGGCTGCCTAATAGTTTAGACAAAGATGCTGTGACCCTGTCCATCTGTCTGCGTTTTAGGAAATCAAAGCCTCCTGTTTCCATTTGTGATGAGAAAGTCATCCCGGTCATCTCGTATGCAGTGTCCAGAGTTGGCCCTGCTCTCAGTTTCCCCCATTGTAATGGTAATTAACCTGCTTGCCCTCTCTTCAGAGACGAGCGAGGTGGCATTTGAAGAGCTGGGGAGTCATTATCATGCCACAACAGTGGGCCAGCAGACAAAGTCTATTCAGCAGGGGAATGCCAGGGAAGTAGACGGCAAGCAGTTGTAGGAGCTATTGTCATTTTGTTTCCCTACTGTTAGAGCTCACCTCTTGAGAAGTTTGGCTGTATTCCCTAAAAGTTTAAAAAAAAGAAAAAAAAAAACACTCCAGGGTGTTCTCTCTTTTTTTTTTTT
Source organism: Pundamilia nyererei (assembly GCF_000239375.1). Lineage (NCBI taxonomy): Eukaryota > Metazoa > Chordata > Actinopteri > Cichliformes > Cichlidae > Pundamilia > Pundamilia nyererei. The sequence continues at coordinate 6,381,312 of NW_005187410.1, forward strand.
TCTTCTGGTGGGGCAAAGAAAATATATTTTGTGTGCCCACAGCATGGGAGAGCATGCAGAAGAAGCCAAGAAGCTTTCCATGTTCAGAGCGTAGCTGATATTTGCAGGGTGTGCTTCCCTGTGGGTGTGATCCAGGCTCCACATCAAATGCTAGGATAGACTTAAGGCAACTAAATGTCTGCAAGAAAGCTGTGCGCTTCATTACTCAAACTTCTATCAGGGAAGGATAAGAAGAAAGGGCATACTCTATATGCCTAGATAGGTTGGCCTGCAGTAATTCACTGAAAGGCGCCAATCAGAATAACTCCTCAGGAGGAAAGTGGGCTATTTTTCCCCTTTTCCCTCCATTTAGGATGATATTTAAATTCCATCTTTAAAAATTCCATCCTTTATCGGGGAGATGTTGACTCAGTCCTGCATTTTTCTGTGAGCCAATCATAGCCCCATATTTACTTATCAAGCATTTGCAGGGAGAAAAATCTTTAGAGAGCAGCATTGTCTGGCTGCCATTCGACGCCAATGAGTCGTGCATGTCTTTCATAGATGCCTTGCGTGTACCAGGTGGCTCCTTTGAGTGATCTTTCCTATCACTCACACCCTAAGCTTCAAATTCCAGAGCAAGAATAAGAAGTGTTTACTCTTTTGGATTACACGCGCCTTCGTCTTCACATGTTGGAAGCTTTGGAGCGGTTTTCCTGAATAACAATCGCTGGAATGCTACTATGTCACATTCAAAAGTGTCTTTCAAAGACACTATCAACCACAACCCCCCCTTCTACCAACCCACACATTTTCTCACGCCAAAATAAAACGATCACACTTCCTCATCACTTGTTCTTTTTTTTTTTTTTTTCCAGAGTGAAATGAACCTATAAAATAGATCCCAAAGTCTCACCTTATTATTGTTTCCTGGTTCCAGTTCATCTTAATTGAAGCACTAAATGCATATTCATCAGAAAAGTGTCACTTTCACTTGAAGCTTTTCTTGGTGGTTAGGACATTTTGAGGTGCACTGAAATGATGTGATACAATGGGTAAGGGTTAGCAGTTTTACAGCTGGGCATGGCTGGGATTGTTAGGTGCTTAAACAGACTTCAAAGCACCTTTTGGTCATGTTGAGGCCAGACATTCATCGCACTTCCCCGTGTTAGTCACATTACCAGCACCGACACCTCAAAGCAAGCCAGGCTAGAAATCAATCTGTCAAGTAGACTGTGTCTGGATTGCCCGCCAGCGTACGTGTAAGCAGAGTGTAATTTTTTTTTTCCTGAAACAGCCCTAGCCAGTCTGACTTAATTCACTTTCCCATTTCACGTAGTCATATATGTGACCCGAGTGTTCAATTTTGAGAGATCATGTAAAAAGACAGCCATGTATTTTGCCTTTTTTCCCCCCTTGTATTTTATGTAGTTTGAGGCAGTGTGAGTGTCTGTGTGTGGGTGGTAGAGGAGTGTGAAGCAAGGCTGGTCAGTCCCAGCAGGAAGGACCTGATCTGGACATGGTTGTTAAGTTTCATTGGTTAACGGGGGGGTCGCTTCATTGGCTGCTATCTGTGGAGCTCATTATTCACATGGTGGGTGGCAGGGAATGAAAACCCCCACAGAAAAAAAAAAAAAAAAAAAAACACAAAAGAGATCCATAACTCAAAATTTCGAGTTATTTTCTCGAAATTTCAAGTTATTTTCTCGAAATCCCAGCAGGAAGGACCTGATCTGGACATGGTTGTTAAGTTTCATTGGTTAACGGGGGGGTCGCTTCATTGGCTGCTATCTGTGGAGCTCATTAT
>NW_005187410.1:6383117-6436323 GCF_000239375.1 Pundamilia nyererei
AGGGAATGAAAACCCCCACAGAAAAAAAAAAAAAAAAAGAAACACCAAAGACGTGGCCACAGGAGAGGAGGCAAAGAGGCTGCGAGGCTTGCAGTTGAGACTTTTTCAGCAGTGAAAGCTCAATCCAGAGCTCGTCTTTGCAATCCTGTCTGCTCAGCATCTGAGTGATGAGTGCGCCAGGAAATACTTCAGGAAAAATATATGCTTGCTATCTTATACCTGTCTGTTTTTATTGATCCCGCAGAGCATAAGGGGCCTTTTTATTTATTTTTCCTAAAGATAATCAAAGTTTCACAGATAGCCTGATTTCCCATGTTCTCCCTGTCAGAAAGGATTTAATTCTCTTGAAGGATTAATGTAATCAAAGCTGCAGTGAAATCTTCCTTTAGCAATAATGACCAGTCACACTGAGACAATCTGCCATCATCCAAGTGTTTATTCTCAATCTGAGGACGTATTGGCTGAACATCACAGATTACAGCGTACTTATCACGTTAACTTTGCCATCATTTCCTTTCCTAAGATCACGTGTTAAGAGGTGCTGTAGCAAGAATTAATTCGGTGGTTGTTGTTTGCATTTTCGTTTCCAGACCGATCGTGCCAACAGTCGCCTTGGTGAAAGAAAGATTAGAATTTAAGAATCTTTAAGCTGATGTACTTAGTAGATGGGGGCTTATCAATTTATTCCAGCTGCACTCAAAGCTGCTACATCCCGCAGATAAACCCCACACTGAGTGCTGTGTGTGATGGTTTCAGAACGATTGAAAAGCAGGGCCTCGATGACCGATGTATCTCTTAACCTTCTGACTTGGAGATGACTACTTCAGCAAAGTAGATTATACTTCAGCTTTTCCAGTCTGAACTTGCATCAGAGATGAAGAGAAAGTCAAAAAATTTTTTTTTTGTCTTTTGTTTGCTCTCCACAGCTGTACACTTTATCTTACGTACTCAACATGCCCAGGTTTGCCCTCTGTTTGTGAAGTCTTTGCACTGCTTTTTGAATTGCATGTAAAAGAAAATTCAGTCATCACATCAAGCAAAGAGAATGCATTATATCACTACTACTTTTTATTTTTTTTTTTTGTCTGCATGTTATTTCTCAATCTGGATGTGTTGCAATTCAAAGATGCCGATAATGCTGAGGGGCTGTTTAGTGAACACTAGAGAGGGCAAGTAGGATTAGTGAATTTAAAGTGTGTCTGAAACTCAAATAAACAACTGGAGATAGTGGTGGAATGTGACTGGAGCATGGGATTAAGACGGCTTTCCTCCCCTCTATGGCATGTTGTGTTTTACATGTTGTTGGCCTACATTGGCACAGAATCTCCAGGTCTGGTCTCATTTGATTTGAGATGAAGCAGGAAGGGATTAAGACGGCTTGAGTGGTCATTTTATGAAACAAGCCAGCAGAGCTAATGCCTTTTGACTTGTTTACCATGTCCTCGGTCTACAATGGCAGAAATTCATTTTTCATCCCATGCATGGTAAGCAGGAGTTCACTGTTGCCGCCATAAATCAACCGTGTGAACAGTCTGAATAAATGGCTTTGCCGATGAGGAAGTGTTTTTATCGTGCGATCCCGCTTTCAACTCTGCTTCTATACATCTGTCATCAACACATTATGTGTGATTGTTTGGGTGTAAATACAGTATATCATGCATTGGGCAGATCTGACATGCTTTTCAGAAAACCGTGGAGAGGGTTTGGCTTTCCCATGCCATGTCACAGCAAAAGCTCATGGCGGCCTCTTTATCACCAATCTGACCCCACATGATGGATACATCCTGTTGAGTCTAATTGTCATGAAATGTAAACTGAGCTCAGAAGTAGGTGATAACTGAAGGTCTGGTTACAGCCACTGTAATTTTGACTCCTGTCACTGCAGAACATAACGTGAGACGCCCGTGGACCTGTAAGAAAAGGAGCCCTTTAAAGGGCAGTGGGGCATTGGTGTGTTTGTGTGTCTGGGTGAAACTTCAGAGTCATTAAGTATTAAGTGAACTCCTATTGCATTCCACAGTAGACAAAGCACAATTCTGGCAAAGCTGTGCGGGCTTTTTTTGCTCATAAATAAGGCAGGCACCTCTGATTGTGGGGTAAATGTATAATTCATGCATTGCCCCCCCCCCCTTCCCAACTCCTCCTCTTTTCCTTCTCACTTTCTGCCAAGCTATTGCTATTCAGCTCTTTGTTGTCTGCGCCCTCAACTGCATTTAAATTAATAATTAAAGTGATCCTCAAAGAATGTCTGTGACACCACCTGCTAGCTCACTCAACGTCTCTGAGCCTGGTTTGACAAACAAAATAGAAAGTCTCAAATCGCATAAATTCAGTTTCACCCCACTGGACCTGGAAAACAACATTGTTTTAGTTGGTTGTATTGAAGAGGGAATTATGACACTTTAAATGCTCGCAGCATATGTCCCGCACAGGGCTGTAAAACACACGGACACTTGGAAAATATGTCATTATTTGTTTAAGAGAAATTTGAAGAAGCCTTTGCAAATCCTAGTCTCAATCACTTAATAGAGTTGTCACATCGTATAGTTATGACTGATGGTTTGTTGTGATAGTGGAAAATACCACATTTCCATGTGGTATGGATGCGCCTGAAGATAGATGGAGGAGGGCAGACAGCTACCAGTTTGTTGGAATCATAGATTACCAGGTTTGGAACAAATGAAGTGCAGAAGCACTAAACATGCCATCATTTTTGTCTTTCCTGACTATAGTAATTCTCCAAGGACACTGCTAGCCCTGTGGGTTTCCTGTTAGTTTGCAGAGGTTTATGTAATCGTGGAACAAAACACCTCACAGTAACTGCTACAGCATAGTTTTCTTTCTTTCTTTCTTTCTTTCTTTCTTTCTTTCTTTCTTTCCCCAAAAATAACAGGCCAAAACTTCATATGAATAAAAAATGCACTTCCATCCCAGCAAATAGCTTTTCTGTTGCCTCCGAAACAATAAAACCAACATAAATCTTACAGCCCTAAATAGAATTAGTGGCATTTACGTAAGCAAGCTCCTGCTTATGGGGGAAAAAAGAAAATTGTGAGGCTGTATAGAGTTGCAATCTCACATCTCAAGTCAGCACACTGAATCTTTTTGATCTACACGATCCACCCACTGTCTGCGCAGCACACACCTGTGCTAATTTACGGCGGTGCAGAAATTAAATACGCGATATCTCATGGACTATAAGGTCACATTAGGTTGAGGAAATGGCGTGTCTAGACTTCATAACAGCTCAGGACGAGGATATCTTCTTCCTGATTTACTCGCTGTATTTTTACAGTCGCTTTGAAACATAATGGCACGTCAGAGATATATTGGAAGGCTTTACTAGTGTATTATTTTACAGTCCATCAGATCACAGCTCGTGCGCTTGATGAAATATGTTTTAACCTGGTTAACGTGTAATGTGAATCTCGCTGTTGCTCTCTCTCTGTCTCGCTTACTGTTATTTTTTTTAATTTTTATTATAGATTTTGGATTAGACTGAAGCTCATTTTTAAAGCAGTTTAACGGAGGGTCAGTGTTAGAGAAAACAGGAAAAACCTTAAGAGTAATGGTCTTTACTGTGAGAAATAGTGATGCTCAGACAGAGTATGCCAAGTCATGCTTGCCGTCATGTAGAGACATTTGAAAATATTTATATGTTAATATTTTTCTTCTTGGAAAGAGGTTTTGAGGTTTGTTAGCTTCAGCAGGCCACATGTGAACATTTTGAAGCACTATTTTGTAATTTTGAGCAAACTAAAAATCTTTTTGGTTTAGAAGGTTTGGACTAGAACACCAAATACAGTTAACTATGCAGAAATATTATGACACCACAAACACAGTCTAGTTCAGTAACTTACGTTCAGTAACAAACTTCAGTTGCTAAAGTTAAATGTGCATTCCCCGACTGGTTGGCGAGTGCTGGAGGCTTCTGGCTGACACTAGATGAAATCAGTTGCCAAGATCTAGCTGCACCAAAAACCTCCTATTTATCGGTTTTGTCACTAGCAGATTGCAACCAACACCTGTAGTTTGCATGGAAAATGCTAACTTGTCTGCAAATACTGGCCAATATGCTGTGTATATCTCCTGATGTGGTGACACAAACTGTAAATGGAGGATCTTTTCCTGCAAATTGCATGTTTAAAAGGCACGATTCTGTTTCCAGGTTGTGTCGAACTTTTTAAGGTTTCACTTCTGCTCAGCAAGTAGTTTGCAGTCATGTTGTCGTCTTTCATGCAAACTGCGAGTAGCCATTGCAATCTCTCCCTCACCAAAGCAATTCCAAGGAGCTTTTCAGTGCAGCACCACACACCTAGTCAGTGCCAGCAGCCTCTGGCAACCAGTTGCCAACCAGTCTGGGAATACACGTTTCCCTAGTGAGTGCTAGTTTCAGGTTGGTTGCTGACCAGTCTCTAGGCCTGTGTGACTGGGACCTTAGCTCAGGTGAAGCCTAGCAGAGAGCTAACGTCTGTAACTATCTGTGTCAGCATAGAGCTGTCACTCAGAGTGGCCACTTCCTTAAATGTGAGACTTAGAAATATATTTAAATGGATGAAAAAATCACATAGTTATGTAGGGGGAAATCTGCAACAGAGATTATTTTGTTGTTGTTATTGTTGTACCAGGCTCTAATGCTTTTTACTTCTCCTTTAAAGCTGATCATGTTAAAATGGGAGTCGGTGAAGATTGACTCACTTTTGAAGCCAGCTTCTTGTGGCCGTTTGAAGAACTGCAGGCTTCAGCACTTTTGTGTTGTCTGTATTTTTTAGCGCTGGAGGCTGCCACTCAGCTTCGCCCTTCCTCCAACTTGATTAAAATAGTTTTTTTATAGATCTAGAGAAGAATTTTCAACCGTATACCAAGATTGTATAAAAAGTAAAAATGTGATCCAAGCTGCACAATGTCACTTGAGGCCTGCTCTTTTTGTCTCTTGATTGACATTTGTTTAATGACTTTTTTTTCCCGTATCGGTGCAGTTGCCTTAGAGCTGGCACAAAAAGTGTCAGTTACACTGTGCTTGGTTACAAACACTGCTAGGAAAACACACAAAGATGAACCCAGACAAAAGCTGGAGGCAAGTAAAAGTTCAGTGGCCATGTTTGCATAAGATATCTTACATAATTAAAAAAAAAAAGCTAATTCTTTGTCAACACTGCAGTGCGAGTCTCATGTTTTCTCATGTTTCTACTTTGGAGAGATTTTTGGAAAACATTGATGTGAACATTGTGGCTTAGTTCAGATGGATGGCCAAAAAAGAGTTTTCGAATTTATCAGGTCTTACCTGGCCCTTAGAGTGAGAGGGAGAGAATGAAAAGCTGAGATAGAGAATTGAGAGGAGATATAACAATTTAGGAGAATCTGAGCAAGTTGGAGGGGGGTGACAGCTGAATAAAAGTGAAATAGAGTGAGTGAAGAGATGGAGTACGTGCCTGTTTCGCTAGAGGAGAGAGCAAACCCAGCAACTTACTCCTGGATGGGTCGATAGATATGAGCCGGGAGCTGCTGGAATAATTGAATACAGTCATTGGGAGTGTGAAAAGCACCAGGGCAGCAAAAAATGGCCATAACTCAATGAGATTGGAGGTGAGATTTACAGTGTGTGTGTGTGTGTGATCAACAACAAAGATTCCACCATATCTGAGTCAACCAGAGCAGGTAAAAAAAAAAGCTGTGGCTTCATCCCAAGGAGCAGCAAAGGCACCTTGTAAATATTTGTTGGCAGCACTCAAGCTATGACACTCACCATCAGTGCCTGGATCAATACCTTCATCTCCCAGATGTCATCTCTAAGCTTTTGGGATAGCAGTGGGAAAAAAATCTACAGGGACCCGTGTAATAGCAGGTTGATTGGAGGGAAAGCACAGGTACCCACATAAATTTGTGTCTGCTGAATTTTCAGTTACAAAATGACAGAATCAGTCATTGCTGTCTCACACAGCTCCACGTGACTGTACAAATATGTTCGAGCAATATGGGAAAATGTCATCCGCATCAGTTTGAATTATGGCTCCTGTTTTGTGTACACTGTGTATTGTTAAGCCTGGGGCTACCTTGACTGGTAGCAGTTCATGCTTCATTAACTAAAACAATACACTTGTGTGACATTTTCCGTATGCACTTTTCATAGTTTATGTTATTCCAGTCACTCACTTGGGGCAGTAAGCATTTTACAATGGGTGGAGATAAACATGCGATGACTAAGAAAGGCAGTTCCATGCACGGCAGACCCCCCTCCCTCGCTCTATCTCCCTTCCCTTCTCAGTCCCTGTGTCACCCCCCTCCCAGCCTCGTCTCAGGCATGAAAAAGTGAAGATGGGCTGTGGCATTGGCTGCCATTCAGCCCGACTCTCTCATCGGCCCCACAGAATGCCTTTCAGGGTCCCCCAGAGTAACAACTGCTGCGTTTTATTACAGCGTGAAATGGGGAGTGAAAGAGCGCTCTGGATGTTCCTACTTAACCATGCAGAATGTGTCACCATTGGGCAGGAAGATAAGAGGACAAAGGGGAAATCAGCCGCCCAAATGCTTTTGTTAAGGCTAACAGCTCAAGTCCATAGAAACAACCCCATGCTCTTGTTTACATCTCTAAGAAAAGGAAAGCATTTGTGTTTTTTGGGGGGTGAAATTTGTCCTGAAATATGTTAACATTCCATAGAATAATTACATGCATTTCTTGTGATGCTAAAACAGATGGTAGCTCCGATGCCAGCCTGAGAAATTTGCTCGAGGGAGCCCCGATGCTGGCACCCAGAACCAGCACATACACTACACCCAGGTCAATCATGTTCTCCACTCTAGTTCAGTGGTGTAGCTTTTCCAGTTTATGTTTCGGAAGTTAAACATGAGCTGCTGGTGGTGCAAGAAATGTAAATGTTTGAGTACTTCAAATCTCCAGAGGATCCACTGATACTCACCGTAAGGTCATGCCGTGGTGCTATTCATTTAGGAACTTTTACACAAGTTCTAGATATAGATAGACTGTCCCTACAAACCACAAACCACTGTGATGGCACCCACTCATTTATGATGTCCCCGATTTGAATATTTGCTTGGCACCACTTTGGTGTTTGGAGTCATAAGCGGCTATTTCTGCATCAGTTAGCATTCATAAACTGTACAAGTGCATCTCAAAGACACAGATACCAGCTAATGAGGGGTGAGTAACATACAAATAGAAAAAAAAATGTGTTGGATGACCCCCCCCCCACACTAATGTGACCTAGTGTTTTGAAGCATTACACATGGACTTGGCTTCCAGGATAGAAAATTAAAGCCATAAAGCATTCTATCAGAAGGCCACCAGATGGCGATAGCAATGGTTGCATAAAGACTCTCAATCCTATAGAAGTCTATAGAAATATGGCTTTCTGCCTTTACTTCTGTACGTGCTTTCCTGCTAAATTTATCGGTGTAGTTACTCATTTTGGGGTCATAATGAATAGAAAATGTAATTTATTTTGTAAGTTTTAGTCATATTATTTTTCAAAATGAAGGTAATGTTTGAATCACAACTCACTGGCAAATGAGTGTGCAGTTTGCACGGTTTTAGTTTAACAAAAAGTGTCTTTGCACCTAATAATGCATACTTTTCAGGATCCAATACAGTTTTCACACAGGGGGAAGTAAGACCACATAATTCTTTTTGTATCAGGCGGTGAACATGTTTATTCCTGCATCCAAGTTTGCATTTCTAACCTGGAAGCTGCAACTGATTGCTTTTTTTTTTTTTTTTTAACATTGGCGTCATTTTCCAGCCCTAGACATTTCCATTTGTTAGTTGAGTTGGGATTTTTTGTTTGCTGTATTTAATATTTAGTTTAAGAATGCCCATTGACTAAAGGTCAGCAAAACAACATTTTTAAAAATCAATGCATTTAAAAATGAAGCTACTTTCATTTTTCTTATTCACAAAAGGTCACCATAGCCAGTAGCTCTAGAGGATTGATTTGGCAGACTTTTACACTGGACACCCTTTCTGAAGCAATCCTAAAAGCAATTGTGTCTCCTTCTGGGCTTTTAACTGGGGCTCTGGTGCTTGTTAGTCGAATGTAGAAAAACAGAAGAACTGTTTCAATAAGGTGAGTGTGTGTGTACCAGCCTGGGATGGGGTGGAGGTGGCACACCCTTAAGAAATTACACAAGAGTTTATAGAAAATAAGTCTTGGCCCATCCAAAGGATTAGTCTGGCATCATCAGTAACATGGTTTAGATTGAGCACCAAACTGTGTAAATAGGAATCAGGTCTTTGATTGATGAGCGCACCTTTGTAATTATATCCAGGCATCCTATTTGCTTTGGCAAGACATCTGTCGTCGGTCCTCATCTTCCCTCCTTAAATGTCAGGTTGGGAGGTGTGGCTGTGGAGAAATGCTGACAGACTGTCAGTTTTCAGCACACCTGCAGGGAGCTCTGCCTCAACACAGATGCTTATCTTTGTGTCGTTTATGATGCAGCCACTTGTACAGCAAAAACAAGTTCCCGATAGAACTGTGCAGCTTTTTGCTAGTTAAGAACTTTTGCCCCGAAGAGTTACATTTCAAAAAAAAAGGAAAGAAAAAAGACTGTGAGGGTGAGACAACACTAAACCCACAGCCAGCATTCTGATCTGTGTTGCAATATCCACGGTACGCAATGTGCTGTGTTAATTCATGCTGCTTGGCATGCTGCTCTGAGCATCTCGGGGTAACGATGATTCTATTTTCACTCAGTGCAGTTGTGATTGTGGTGAACCAGAGAGGGTTTCATCCTCAAGAAAAGTCAATGGAATGCATTCTGGCCATGCACACAAGATCGTTCAGTGAGTAAAATGAGCTTGATCCCCAGGCTTATGTGTGTATGTTCAGTGATTTGTAGAAGGGATTTTGGGGGCTTTAACAAGTGCGTCTACTGGCAGAATATCCTTTAGACACCGGTGAAGCACACAGTTATTGCCTCAACACCTCATTGGTGCAGCGTGGGGCTCGTATATGAGCCTGGGATGCTGAGGTTTGCTGCTGCTGCGCCACAGCCTCTGCTCCCGCAGGACACAATTGAGAACAGAATTAATGATATAAGGTCACCATATTATGAATAGCAGATGATTTTAAAACGGCATAGAATGAGGCATGACTTGGACAGCGCAGCTAAGCTCGTATGTCATCTTAAGTCTCCGAGGTGTTACAGCGGTTTCACCTGATCAGCTCTGTAGAAACCACATTAGTTTCTCTTGGAGCTCTCTGCTGTCATAACCCGACAGGGTGTCCAATTTTCTCCTCTTGGCACTTTATATTTTATATTGCTGGAGTGATATCTATATTGCTATGAAGTAATTAAGAAAATACCTTCCCTCCCAGCCTTCTCCTCCCCTGGGAAATGGCCTGTTTAGCACTCAACACACTGTCCACACAGAGGTTGTCAGCTGCTTGAGACAGGGTTGGGTAAAGGAGAGACCCAGCAGAGAAGCAGAGTGCTGGCAGACGTGTGCACGGTCCTGATTGCAGCTTGCTCCTCCAGAAGCAAGGTTTATGTTTCATCATGCGCCCGTCCACCACACTCCATAAAAAGCAAATAAACTGTTCTCTGGCAATGGCATAATAATGACAGAGCCGGCTAATGAGTGAATTAAAGAGTAATAACTAAAACTCTGGCTCCCAGCCTGAGATGAAAAAATTCTTACCTCAGCTCCAGTGTTTAATGCAGTCACTACAGTAGGTGCCCTGATTTAATCATTCTGTGTGCCTTACTCTTTGTGTTCTTCTCATAATCTGTATCCAGGGGTCTCCTTTTCTAACAGAAAGTGGACTTTTGCTAATGGCAGGTATCCATGTTATATTTGCCTCTATTACTTGCCGGCATATTGAACTGTCCTAGATGATGAATGTAGGAGAAAGCGTTGAAAATGTACTGTTGTGCCTACTTTAGCTGCACTGTAGCTGGTGAAGGAGTCTAAATTAAACAGGGTTGAATGAGTGGCTTTGGCAGGTCGTTGGTGCGGTTTGGGCTGCTCCCAGTGCACTACAGAAGCAGCCTGGCAGCGGTTTGACTGAGCTCGCTCTTCTTTTTCACACCAGCTCTCAGCGGCCAGGAGCAAGAGCACATAAGACCCTAGCTTTTCTCAAACCCAATCCGAACACATTCCTTTTTCTGCAGCGGGATCTGCCTGATTCTATCGGACACGCATGGACCTTTTTGTTATATTACATTCACCTTTATTGAATTTGATTCGTTCGGGGTGAGCAGCTGAGTATAAAAGAAAAAAGGAGTATGGACTGGAATCCTGAACTTTAATTTTAAACGTTATCTTCCCGAATTATGTTTGGCAAAACGACTTAGAGCTACACTTTACGCTGAAGTTTTTCTTTTATCCCGCGCCGATTTCGAGCACTCAGTAAATTTGTTCCGCGTGTTAAAAAAGGGAATCCCAGGAACATTAAACCAAGTGTATCATTTATTAAATGCTCTCTGTTCAGCATGGTAAAAAGTAGGGAGCTTAGTGCCAGTGCCAAAGTGTATCAAGCCCAGACATGTACAGGGGAAGTGGCAGGACGAGAAGGAGGCGTAGACAGCATGGGAGGCTACTAGTGTTAAGGCGTGAAGAGAGAATCTGTCAAGGCCTACACCAAGCAAAACCCAAGCAAGAGCAGAGTTTTTAAGAGACAGCCTGCACCTGACAGACACACTTTCTCCCATATCTGCTTTTGTAGAGGACTGTTTGCGCCCTTTGACGGTTTGGCCATTATCCGTAGCAAAAAGTGGTGTGTTTGGTTGCTGCAAAGGTGGTAGGGGAAGTGCCTAAGCGAGGTGCCTGTCAGCCCACCACAAGTAGGCACCATCTCCGCAGCACTAACACTTTGATGTGGCTGGTTCTTTGAAGAACTGACACCCTTCTCCTTTTCACAGTGCCTGGAGCCCTGCAAGGAATCCTGGGACCTGAAGGAAAACCAGTGCCAAGATTTATGTGAGGTATGTCACTGCCACAAATGCTGCGGTTGCCTCAGATTTTGAGCTTTTGAGGGGTTTTTTTCAGGCCCAGTGGGAAAATTTAGTAAGAGGAAAGTTTGAAAAGGGGTGTGAAGCAACTGGTTTTGCACTGTAACGACACCCTCTGTGAGCCTAAGCTGTTTAATGTACTCGCCGCTCCAGTGAGTCATGAGCAGAAATGTAAACAGGAGAATCACTGTTAGCTCACAGCCCTGCCTTAAAAAAGTGGTCTGACTTATATTTTTTTTTTTCTCCCCTTCTCCTTCCCTCTTCTTCCTCAGCCCCTCTTTCCCAAGAAACACTACGAGTGTCTCACTAGCTGCGAGTTCCTAAAGTCTGTGGAGGGAGTGAAGCAGGGTGACTGCCCTGCCCCGGAGAAGGCCAGCGGCTTCGCAGCTGCCTGTGTGGAGAGCTGCGAAGAGGATGGAGAGTGTTCAGCTGTCAAAAAGTGCTGCTCCAATGGCTGTGGCCACACCTGCCAGCTGCCAAAGAATCTCTACAAAGGTGATGCTGAAGGCAGATAAAATCAAACATTATTTTATCGGATTCTGCAACAGTACATCGCCGTGTAAATCCTTAAGAAGTCATATATGGTTCATTTGGCAGCCCCTGGTTGTTTAATGAATACAACAGCAAACACTCCTTGAGCTGCTGCTTTGTTCAACCTCTAACCGGGGTATCGGTTTACAGTAAAAGCAGCCATTTCGAAACAAGTCATTTTGTTTGACCTGGCTTCGTCCCGGCCACGACACAAGCAGTTTTCCAGCCACAGCAAGGCACATTAAAAGTTTTTTACCTTTCCGAGGAGCCGGGGCGGCACAGCGGGTTGCTTCTAAGTGCCGCTGCTTCCTGTTCCATTACCGAAATATTTAACAAGATTTACCAAGGAGAAGACGTGTCTTGGTATATTTTTGGTAACTAATACAGGTGACAAATGCACTGCGTTTCCTGTGACGGCTTCACGTTTAAAGCCTGCTGTCTTTTCCCATGCTTTAAATGTGAAGCACCACTGGTGGGAGAGTAAAGTGTAATCAAAGACGCTGTTATCGTTCAGACAAAACCAAATCAGTCAAGCCTGATTAAATGTAGAGCATCGCTGGAATAACTAGACCTCCCACCAACAATCAAAGCGACTGCATCAGAGAAATCATTCCTGAATGTAAATAAACTGACAGCCTAATGCTGACAAATGTTGTCCACAGATATAAACAAGGTTTGTCAGAAATGGTAGTCTTAAGGATCGTAACTTCCACATTCCTAAATTGCCGCATTAATAGCAGTTTATAATAAGTCAGAACATAAGTATTAAAAGGTTACATACTGTGTATTGTAAACAACTCTGTCTGTGATTTCCTTATATATCAGCACCTTTATTTGCTTGTTTCAGGCTTGCAATTAACTGCGGTTCTGACTACACACATTAAACTCTAGACATCCAAGTCCCCAATTTAGTTTCCTTTTAAGTGGTATTTTGTATCAGCTTGTTCCAGCTGCTCGTTGAAGCCATGTCATGCTCACTTTGAATTGAACATCGCACCTAAGACTTGATGTTTTTCTGTTCCATTTCAACTGATTAATTCTTTTCCAGATGTCTTGTGTACATTTTTATAAATATCTCTGTAAAATCCAGTGAATTTGAAAGCTGTTTGATTGCGCAGCATTGGTTTAATTAGTTGCCGGCAGAACATTTGAGATCAATGAACAGAGAGAGGGAAACGTTTAGATAAAATGCTCTGTGACAAATGAGAAAGCTCTAAAAATAGTTATTTAATAAACATCGTTCTTTATTTAATACTTAATTATTGACAGGGTAATAGTCAGCAAGGTTGACAGACCTTAAGGGACAGTGTCTAAACATCAGGTTGTAAGCACAGATTAGCTAACTGTCAGTCACTTGGCACACAGTACTATGGAAATGCTCGAGCTATCCCTCATTTCTTTCTGTTTTGCTACAAAAATGTGAAATAAATGCAACGATTTCTTGAAACTTGCAAACTTGAATGGAATTAGAATATATTATGCAAAAGCAAATTTTGTTTAATTCTAACAAGCTTGAAGGTGCATATTTGAAAAAATTCAAATTTGGATTCAAAACTCCATAAAACCTGTTGCCACAGGTTTTATGGAGTTTCCAGCTCAGTTCTTGTATAATCTGGCATACCTCAGCCTCTTCTCCCTGTTTCTCTTCCTTAAGAATGGCTTCTTGACATCTCTCAGGTCCCGATTTTTAAAAAGTTTCAGATATTATTCACCTGCTTTAGATAGGGTTTGTTATTATCATTATTATTATTGATCGATTTTTTTTAGGCCTATTTGCACCTCCATGTGTCCTGTTTGTTTCAAGGACACACTCCACACCATGATGGGAGAATCACCTTTTTGTGTCTGTCAAATTGTGATTTTTGTAGATTCGACTAAAGAAGAAAAAAAGTGTTTTTGTGACAGTCTGCTAGTAACAAAGACACAACACTAGTTCTTCCCTTGAGTTAGGGGCCTTTTTAAATAATGGAATCATTCATAGCCACAAACAAACTGTAAATATGGTGAGGTACAAGGAATGGAGAAAAACTTTGCAAGAAGTATTGCAAGAAAGTCTCCTTGGAAGCAAAATATAAAGAAATGAGAAGTGGCTCAAAACTTTTGCACAGTGTCGTCTTTATTTATTTAATTATTTATAAGAATTGCTGAGTATGGCTTATAAGAAGGACTAGATTACATAACACGGTTCATCAGCCTAATCTTGCATACGCTGCTTTTCGACTTTTCCTGTTCGTTATGTGGAGTCTCATATCTGGTACCGGTTCAATGCAGCCGTCGTGTTTTTTAATATGATTAACTGCTTCAGGTTGCATAATTTTCATAAATACCGTTGAACCAATTAATCCCTGCCTGTTAAACATTATTGTAAATCTCAGTGACGCAAACACAGATAATCTTGCAGGGTTTTTGACAATTGCAGTAAGAACCTGAAAATCTTTATTTCATCTCTTTGCATTGTGCTTCACCCACACATCCCTCATGCCATTTCAGCTGTAAATGGGAATGGATATTCAGCATTGAATTTGCAGGATAAGCTTGAGGGTTTCATAGACACAGATGTACCCAAGAATCTTTGCTCCAGTAAAATGGTTTAATAGTGCTGCCCAAGGCGACTTGATGTACCGCGGGTGCTGAGTCGTTATGTGAGAGAACCCAGGGCCCTTGAACTCAGAAGATTGGAGCTGGAACTGCATTATATACGCTGTCAGCACACAATTGCTGGCACCCTGAGGCCATAACAAAGTTCAGGAGATGAAGCGGTGGTAGGAGAGTCTAAATTAAGCTTTGAACCGCTCCACTGATAGACCGTAGTGCATGCTTTGAATCACACTTTAAGCATGGTTTACTGTGTAGCACACTTACTATTGCATGGCAGGAGCATGTGATATGTCAGTTTGAGCTTGTGCACACAGTAGAACATGGAAGCATTTATATTTGATTTGATCTTGAGGGACGTCATGGTGGATGTCATGCACTAAAAGGTGTACAGCACCCTAATCTGGGAAAGATGAAAGCTGGCGTGACCTTGAGAATTTCTGTACACTGACCGAGTCAATGAAAACCATTCACGGCACGGCGAGACCTTCATATCGAGCAGCCTTCCCGCTGATTTAGCCCAAACACTGAGCTCATGATGGGTCGCCTTCAGCGCTGCATTTACACTGAATTACACCAAGTATTCTGGTGAAAGTCTGGATGGAATTCCTGTCCCGGTCCTCAGTGTTAAAGGTCTAATTAGATGCTCATGCCTTCAAGAGTGTAATTGTTTCTGTGTGTGCGCAAGTGTGCATGCAGTCTTCACCATGATGAGCCTTGATGCTGGAAGCCATTAGCAAACATAAGCGGGGAGAAATGGAGCGTTTCCCCCCACTGAGATCACTCTCAGATGTGTGTGTTTGTGTGTGTGTTTGTGTTCAGGTTAGGGTCCCCAGTTAATGTCAAAGTCCCTGAGATAGACCCCCCCCAAAAAAAAAGAAAAAGAAAAGAAAAAACTTAAGTCTTGAAGACACTGGACCCCCTGAGTTTTTGATGTTTAACAAACGTTCTTCTTCTTCTTCCATTTTTTATTTTTTGCACCAATAAGTTCCACATCATCCACTGCTCTCCAGCGTTGCCTTAGTTTTATTTGTGGAGAAGTTCCTCATATAAAATATGCAGTGAGTATAGAAATAGAAATAACTAGCTTATTAGACAGTCTCTCATTTTATACTTCTTTCATTTTCATATTGTTCTCTCTAGTTTTTCTCATTCCTGGGAAGAATTGGCTCGACATGCGACACAAGCCTGCACGTTTTGCATGTTTTCTATTTCTGAGACGAAAAAAAAAAGAGGAGAGAGAGAATGTCAGAATTTAATTAAATGTAGCCATAGTCACGCTGTCACAACAAGTCAGTCAGTCCACAAGCCCCCCTCGCATTACTGTAAATCATTGTGCTACACGGAGTATTTACACTGTTTTCCTCACCCCCTGTAATTAGAGCAGTCATTATGACAGTATGTGCGTGAGTATTGCGAATTATATTCCTGGAGTGTAATTGTTGGCATGATTAAGACATGAATGAACGCTGTACCCTTGATCGTGCTTCAGCAACAGTTGCATCATGATTTGGAGTAAGTGTGTGGCAAGGAGAAGAAAAAGAATGAAGCGTGATTTTTCTGTTTATTTATTTATTTTTTTGGACCAAACCTGTCTCGAAGGTTATCTCACGGAAAAGCATTAATTGTCCTCCTACGTATTGTCAAAGAGACGTGTGTGCGTCTTTGTATTTTCGTGTGTAGCTTTGCGAGCACTTGTGTGACTTTGTGGGAAGATGAGCGAAGACAGAAGGGGAAGAGGAATGCTGCGGTTACCTCGGTGTTGATTATTGCGCAGGAAATATGACACGTTTGTTCGCGCACGCTCTGCTGTGGAGCTGTGAAACCACAGCACAATGACCCCCAGCTGTTAGTATGAAGAAAGCTGTTATCAATGGGACAAAACAAAGTACTGAGTCCTTATGCATATGACTCAAGGGGTCCTCCTTCCATGATTCTTGCGCATCAGTCACTTTTTCATGCTCTGCAAGGGGGCTGAATAGACATATAAGCTTATCAGATGCTCTGAATGCAAATTGCACTCTTATGTTGTTTACCGACATGTTAGCCTTGAGCGTGGAGTGATGCCGATCATAAATGCGAAGCAGCAGTAAGCCGTTCGGCAGCGACAGAGGTCCAACATAATGTTCTGAAGTGCTAGGTGATTTATGGAGAACTGTTGGATGTGTTGGGCCTTCTCCTGTAGTTCCAAACTTGCTTTTCCAATCTCCATCTCATTATCACCGTGCCCGACGCTCAATCAACAACTCACTACGTGTCCAGTGCAATAAATTTACTTGAGAGAGTCAGTCTGACTTGGCAGAATGTTTGGCCGGTCCCGCACTTAATAAATCTCTAATTTATTGCACATGGCCGCACTGACTTTGACTGAAAGGCTGAATGTGAAGTTCAGTGATGCAAATTAACGCTGTATGCATGTGCGCGGATGCTTGTGCTGGATTATTTTGCGTCTGCGAGCGAGAGAAAGAGAGCATACCTAAATGCAAACTGCGTGTATCATCACTAAGAAACGCAGCTACTAAAACACAGGAAAGCTCCCAATCTGCCACAGTAGAAAGACGACGTTGTTGACCCGCAGCATGTATTTAATCTTTTGCGATGAGATCATGTCTCATTTTGAAATCTGTATCTGTCCAATTCAGAGTCATTCATATTTCCAACCTACATTAGTCAGGAGAGGAAAACAAGACATATCACGTATAATTTCTCCAACAATGTTCCACACAAGTGGTGATATTAATCCTTGTCAGTGTTTCAACATCCTTTCTTGTACTTTTAGGAGTCCCTCTGAAGCCGAGGAAAGAGCTGGTGTTCTTGGAGCACCCGTCCGGTCAGCTGGAGATCCGCTGGTCCTCCAAGTTCAACATATCCGTGGAGCCTGTGCTGTATGTGGTGCAACGCCGCTGGAACTACGGTATTCATCCCAGTGAGGATGATGCCACGGAGTGGCAGACAGTCGCACAGGTAGAAACCGATACACCACACAGATAAAATACTGGAGAATCCCATAAATGCATGAAGTCTGTCGTGCGAGGACTCCTTCTCGTCACATTTGTAATCCGAATGAATTTACAGTTTCACGTGTCCCAGCATGCCACAGCTGCGAAACTGCTGTTCTGCACTGCAGCATGCGGTTGCACGTTCCTCACAGTGTCTTTGATAGTTTGGCAATGAGAAACACACAGATGAATGATGTGGCAGCACACTCACATGGGGCTGTGACCCTGTGTAAACCCTGACCCCTGTGGTTTGCTCCCCCCACCCCCATCTGTCCCTCAGACTGCAGAGGAACGCATCCAACTGGCTGACATCAGAGCTAGCAGATGGTACCAGTTCAGAGTTGCAGCCGTCAATGTCCACGGGACCCGCGGCTTTACTGCACCCAGCAAACACTTCCGCTCCTCCAGAGGTCTGTGTGTTTATCTGCATATCCAAGTGTCTGTGTGTGTGTGTGTGGCCTTGCCTTGTGTGTCGGTTCCTTCCCTCTATTTGTTATGTTTGAGACCTTGGAACAGGTGAAGCCTCGGGGAAGTGTTTTAAGCAGGTCTATTTGGTAAATATTCCCTCTGAATGTCAGCTTACAAGCCTTCTGTATTACCGACTGAGACATTTTCGGTTTCGTGTATTGTGTGTCCTAAACACTTCAGTGCCGCAGCTCCATTAGGCAACAGCAAATTGATTATGACTGAAACACGACTGGTTAAGCCAAACACACATTTATTAAATTTGAATTATAGCTTTAGACTGTTTAAATATGTTTATTTAAAACTAAATTTGGGATTTAAAACCACTGAATTCTTTCATATACTGCGTTAAACCTGAATTGTAAATAAATGTCTCCCGTCCAAAGTTTCCACACGTTTACCCAGCGAGCTAAACGAAATTCACGCTGATGCCAAGTGGAATTTGAGTAATGAGGAGTGCCTGGGTGCACAGAGCATTCATTTTCTGTATTGCAATGAGATCTTTACTTACATCTTCAAAGCAGGGCTTTCCCCTTTTTACAGTCATATAAAATGTAATAAGTCTGAATTAGTCAGGATGCAGCAGGTTTCAAATGAATGCAAGTGTTGTCTTGCTTCCAGACAAAGTGATGTAACCCAGCCACATTTCAGATCTTTGCCACAGATTAGTGAACTCTGATGGCATCCCGTGTTACTACTGGGACATTTTAAATAGCCGTGTTGTATTGCAGATGGCATTTGTTAAAGTCACGGACAGTTGTTTTGTGGTTCTTCAGGGATTACAGGATTGTGAGTGTAACACTGTGTCTACAGTGCATCTGATTTATATCAGATATTGTTTGTTGGCAAGGCAGCAGGTTTTACGGTTATGCCTTCATTGGCCTTGAGCTAAGTGTCTTTAGATGTATATCGTGAAACATATACAAGGCATAAACTGTTCTCTAGTGGAGTACTCGCCATGTTCTGCCAAATCCTAGAAATGGTACAAAGTACAAAACGTATTAGTGTGTTTCCTGGTGTGTTGACCTGTCCTGTCAATCCTTTGTCATGCCGTAGCTCCCCGAGGCATTTTGAAAGGCTTTCAGACCAGGTGGGATTCTGCTGCAGGAATGGAAGCTGACCTCCAATCAGGCCAATCACTGCGAGAATGTTGATAGATTGATGAGAGCTGCCACGGCTTTGATGAAGTCCCGACCATTCTGTCATGCCGCTGTTATTTATATAGTTCGGTCATATCATCTGAATGCAATTTCACACTACTATACTTTGTTAGGGCAATTTGTAAAAGCTGACTGCTTATTTATATTTCATGGCCAGCATCAGCTGGTTTGGAGAACCGATGTGTCCGATTGTGTTTTTTAGAGTGGATTAAATGTGTTTCAGGTGGGAGAGGGCAGGAGAGAGGAAAGCCAACTGGGTTGTGGCATGAATCATTTTCTCATTACAGAAAGACCGTTCCCCTTCTGGTCTGTCATCTGGCATGTAGCCCTGCCTGTCCTCCTGCACCAGGCTGACATCGGCCGACAGCAGTAGGCTGGGTCGCTGCACATACGGATAGGTTCAGATCCAGCTTTACGCTGGACACATGCATATTAGTAGGAGTACTGGCATTCTAAGTGTGGACCGTGCAGCCAGAGTGAGCAGCATGTGTTTGTTAACCCTTGACCTGTACTCTCAGTCCTGCCGAACGCTGTCATAGAAATGACACGACACCTGTCATAACACCTCACGACAGATTGTTAATAGGGGACTAATTACTTTGCACAGTGCCATGCGTGTTCCCCTCCTCAGCTGTGGAGGTGAAAGGTATCTTGGGTTGTAATACTTTTTACCTGAAAAGTGCCTTGGACCAAGATTTGCCATATCCAAGAACTAGAGGTCCAGTTTGTTTCCATCTCTAAGTGTTAACAGATGTATTTAGAATCAACACCAACTCACAGTGTTGTTTCTGTGTCTGCGTTGTTGCTATGTCTTCAGATCCATCTGCCCCTCCCAGCCCGAGCAGTCTGTGTGTCACCAACGTGACTCTGGGCGAGGAAGGCCTGGTGACAGTTCGTCTCAACTGGACATTGCCAGAGGAGCCCGATATCCCCATACATCACTACAAAGTGTTCTGGAGCTGGACCGTGCCCACCAAGTCCATGGTGCCATCCAAGAAGAAAAGGAGAAAGACCACCAATGGGGTAATCTCCTCACTCTGTCTGAGTGATGTGTTCTTTTTCTTTCTTTCCTTTATCCGGTCTCTAAGACTACGAGGGCTCTTCCAAGATTATTTCAGCATCTTTTCTCCCAGTTTCGGTACAACTCTGTAAATATGCTTGGGCCCGCAGTGGGGGAAAAGATAAACATGGAATCGGAATGATATTTATTTATATGTGTAGGGAAGATCACTTATCCTCAGAGTGATACAATAAGTTCTTGATTGTTTTAATTCCTTACGCTGATGAAAGAACCCTTAAACACAGATTTAAGATTTGAGAGAAAGCACATTTGGTGTGATGGATAGCCTTGTTTAAAGCAATAAATCACAATTTCAAGGTGTGTGTATGTGCTTCTTATATCGATGTTTGTACATTTCATTTTCTGCTGCTCATTATTTGATTGTGTAATGTAGTTATTTTAAAAATCTGTTTTCTTACACATGTTTTAGCTGTTAAATCCAGCTGCATTCAAAATTCTTAACTTATTACTTTCTTTTCAATCATTGCAAAGTATATTTAAGACATTCTTTAATAATGACATGAATAGCATATTTAGAACGAATTGTGCTGATCCTCTTTATTAATGCCTTTGTTATTCTTTGGAGCAGTTTATTTTGCATGCTAGAACATTTTGCTCTCAGCTGTTTGTAGCAGCCAGAAACAAGAGTTTCTTTGGCATCTTTTTAAGCGTAGACATTACACATAAATCACATGACCAAGATCACTGCCTGCTCTCAAAAATGGAATACTTGTTTGAGCTTTTACACAATATATCCATTAGCATCTGACCTGATATGGTATAGATGTGGCTCAGGAGGATGTCATTAAGAGACTCGGCCAAAAGCTCGGATAGTCCAGACCTGCCTTCATAGAGTCTTCTCCTGAATTAATTTTTGAAATGCATACCAGATGTGCCACAAAGGAGATAGAGGTGGTAGACACCGGACACCTATTGACACATGTACTACTGGTTTCCACTTTGGCACCTCAGGGCTTTGAAAGCAGCCTGCTGGCAGAGGAATGTCAAAACACCCACAGTCAATAACAAGAACTCATCAAGTTCATGCTGATGGAGGAATGCTAGAAGCCAAACACAGTGAAGAAGCCCTGGGAGGCTCTGATAACATGGCTCTGTCTTAAGGCCCTAAAGGCTATCTCCTCACCACCATCCCCTTTTTCAGCTCCACATGTGTTCTTAATAAGTAGGGCTTTCCCACAGGCCTGTGTTGTCTGGCATTGAGCTGGGCTGGAGCTGTGGCTGGTACAGTGACTTTAAATATAAGCTCATGTGACAGTGTGGTTACATACAAATGGCAAAAGCCAAGTGGGTTTTTTTTTTTTGTTGTTTTTACAGGCTCAAAACTGGGTAGATCTGGAGGGACTGGAACAAAACAGCAGTTACAGTGTGGAGCTGCAGGCTGTCACATACTGGGGGCAGGTGCGTCTGAAGAGCTCCAAGGCCTCCCTTCACTTCAGTACCAGTCAGAATAATGACTCAGGTAAACATTATTATCCTATTCTTTACCCTTGCTAGACGCGTGGCTTCGGGAATGACAGACAGAATGTCAGTCGGTTGATGAAATTCTGAACAGACATAAGTCACATCGTGAAAATCCAAATAACTCATTCTGCCTTGATTCTCGTGACTCTGTGAGCCTGATTAATTTTGGTGCCTGAATCCCTGTCAAATGTTATCAAGCATTTAATCTGCACCCAACTGATTTTTAAATGCTAAACAGCACATTATTTTAAAGGGGCGTTAACATTTAACTCAAACTACCAGTGTGCCTGAGTGTAGCCCCGCAGATCTGCTAGCATGGTTGGCATAAATCATGAATTCATTTAAAGCACGTTTATGAGATGGTCCTAAAGGAAGAGCAGCTAACAGAGAAAAATGGCTAAATTAAAAACCTGCTGTATATATTAAAAAAAAATGTAACAGTTTCACAATTATAGAATTGAAACAACAGAATTCTGCTAATGCACATTTTTCCAAGATTGCACCCAAAAACTACAACCCATGATAGAAGTATAGTTATCAATATGGAAATTTGCACGTGTGCATAAGAAGCAGTTGGTGTGGTGGTAGATATCAGATGGCTCATATGATGCATGAAATCAAATGTGTAGTAATTGGCTTGTGGTGCATGGCATCATAATTGCTTACATAAAATATTTTTTCCCCATAACTTTTGTAATAAATTTACACTGAAAAGAAAAAAGAATCTTACATTATTTAGGGGGTCAGCACAGACAGTGAGCACTGTTGCCTCTCAGCAAGAAATTCCTGGGTTTGAATCCACCATCTGGATGGGGACCTTTCTGTGGGGAGTTTGTATGCTCTACCCATTTTTGTCTGGGTTTTCTCCCACAGTCCAGAGACATGTAATTAGTGGGGTTGGGTTAACTGGTGATTCTTAGTTGCCCATAGGTATGAAGGTGAGCTTGAATGGTTTTCTGTCTCTAAGCTGGCAACCTGTCCAGAGTGTACCCTGCCTCTCATGCTAGTTGGGATAAACTTAAGCCTCCCTGCAACCCTGAATTGGATAAGCAGAAGAGGATGGATGGATGGAAGGGTGGAAGGATATTATTCTGATGCCTTCTGTTGAAAACAATGAAAACTGGAAAAACAAAACATGAAAGTTGCATTTTTGGAATTAAACTCCTGAGAGTCCAATATTAACCAGAAGTTACAGGAGTGGAACTTTTATTTTAATCATAATCTTTATGTTTAGCCAAAGCTCCTTTGAAACTGACACAACTGAGGTTAAGCACTCACTGTTGATGCACAAACAGGGCCACCGCTACCTGAAATCAAAAGAAACTTGGATGAAGCTGCAGCTGTCTAATTGCTGAGCCATATGGGATTTGAGAAAACCATTTTAGCTGAATCCAGTTTTCTTTTTTGTTTGTTTGCTTTTCATGATAGCTGAATTTTCCTAATTTGAGGTAAACAATCATCATGAGATTTGCAACAAAAAAAGCTGGAAAAGCTAAGATACACTGACAGCACATCTGCAATCATTTGGAGTTCTTGAACTCTTGGGAAGCGTAGGCCAAGCCTCAAAGCTATCTGTGTGTGTGTGTGTATATGAGTGTTTTTCTTTTTTTCAAATGTACACGAGGTTCTAAAATGAATTGAATTGCCAACCTGCTTCTTTGTGTACAAATCAAGTTACAGCACATTTGTGCATGAAGAACATGTTGTTCACTGCCGTGATCTTATAAAGAAATAATAGTGTTTCTGTTACCATGCTGGACTGTTTTCTGCAACACAGTCACTTTCATGTCTTAGCTAAGAAACATTTCTCATTTCTCATCCCAGCAAAATCTGTGCTCAAGTCAAAGAAGGAGGAGATATCCCCTCTTGGTTCGACCCTGGCCAAACGCCCTTCTGGCCCTCTAGAAGTAGGCACGCCCTTTTACCAGGACGGCCAGCTGCAGGTCCATGTCTACTGGAAGAAGAGAGGAGGTGAGCTCCCTACTGTAGTGATTTATGGCTTCGTTAGAATCTAATTAGCACCCCATCATGCCCATCAATCACTATGACTCATGTGTACCATAATAAAATGTTATGACTGATTCCCACTTACTCAAACAATCTAAATTTCCTTCTTTTTTTTTATGAATGTGGTATCAGATGGTGTAAATGAAACAATGTGTCTTTGTGAGAGCTGTGTAATGTGAGTGCTGGGCAAAAACCGCACACGGACGGGTAAAGCAGAGCCACCGTTTAGTAAAGAACAATAAACACACAGAGTCAGAGCTGTGCAATGGGATTTATTGACAGCTGTATTTAATAGATTCTTGCCTTCGCATTAGCGTTGAAGCGGTCGATTTTCTTTTTACGAGACTTGATGTCATAGAAAGCGGGCTTGGTGGTAGATTGAAGCACTGTAACGGGTTAAAAAAAACCTATAGGAATGGCTGTCTCTGCGGCATTCACTCCCAAAAACTTTCTGTTAATACCAGAATGAAAATATGGAAACCTTGAAAGCGATGCTCTCAGGGTAACCTGTCAAGTCCCATTCACTGGTCTATGTTATGTTACTAATATATGTCATCGCCCAAGCCAAACTCCACATCTTGGAGTCAAGAATGCAAACCCTGGCTGAAGGAGAGGCCTGGTGAGACACCAACTGCTGAATCAGAATGAGGGGGGGAGGTTATGGAGTTGGCCCAGAGCTGTTAGCAAGGTTGGCCTGGTCTCAGAGAGCTGAGTGATGCTGACGGGATCAAGCATGCCTGGGGAATCACGGTGTTGCAGAGCAGAGCTAATCCCAGTCCAGCTTCTCTTTCTGTGTCTTGTTTCGTGGGTCCCCGTCCGCAGCGTGTGCATCACTGCCACTCATTAGTCTGAGTGATGACCCTGGCTTGGACTCTGACAACGTGCGCTCCACTACCGTAAACACACAGACATACGGATGGCCTCAGGAGGGCTGAAGAGTCTCTGGACATCTGGCTTGTGTGACAGAGAAAGCGACAGGTTAACTGAACCATGATTAAACTCTCATTCATTGTCTCTGTGATTCAAAACAGCCTAGCCTCTGGGTTGTGTCCAGCAGACGAAAGAGAACCATGTTGTACACGAGCTCAGATAATATATCTGTCTGCCTAACACCCAGACAATAGACGGCAGATCAGCTGTGGCGGGACTTCAGAGGCTGGCTTCCAGTCATGATTTATCGAACGCTGCTGCGGTTCCGTTCTCTACCTGATTTCCATGTCCTATTTCTTGTTTTACATACCACTGCCCTCCTTCAGTCAGACATAGGCATATCTTGTTTATGTTCTTTCCCCGATTTCCCGGTTCCCTGTAATTCCTCTCTTCTGCTTCCAAAGAGCTCTGGGGCTTTAAGTGCCAGATCTGTGTCTAAGCCTTCAAAGGACCCCTTTTATCTGCAAACTACAACCCAGGCCCCTACTGAGGGGTGAACATAGCACAACTCAATTATTAATCAGAGATGTATTTCATATATTCAAGGGACACAGCTGAATGAATAATAAATCCAGTAACATAAGATGAGGTAGATAAATATTGCTGATGAGGTTGTGCGGGGCTACTGTACAGTAATGAAGTGAATGCTGTTTCGCAGAAGCAGGATTTGGACCACGATGAGCTTTTCAGCAGACAAAAGGGCAGATTTAGGAAGCTGAAAAGTTGTAATTGATAATTGCAAAGACAACAAATGGAGTTCACTCTTTTTCATGTTAGGAAAGAGATACCAATAGTATCTGATCCCAAACAAGGAAATCAGTGATTTCAGCCTGTCAGATTTGCTTCTGATGTCAGATAAATGTTTGATGGCTGCAATGCAATCCTAAGTACAGTTGCTTAAATACTAATTTTTAATCCACTGGATTATGTCATATCCACCACTGGGAGTAAATCGAGTGTTTCTCAAGCATGTGGCAAAAAGTTCAAGAACTGAAAAAACATCAAAATCAGCCATGGTTGCATCTGAGCTACAGCCACTTAGTTACTCATGCTCTTACTGTGCTTGTGTGGGTTTCCTTTGGGTACCCTGGCTTCCTCTCACAGTTTAAAGACGTGCATGTTAGGTAATTGGTGATTTTTAAATTGGCCGTGGTTATGAGGTAGATGAAGTGCTCAAAGTGGGCAGAATGACACACCGGATGAATATCTGCTTAAATGTGGCTTGTGCTCTGAAGCACTTTGAGTGGTCATTAAGCCAGAAAAGTGCTAAATAAATGGCAGTCCATACGTGCTGTAATAATACACCCATAGTTTTTTGTAATGTTTTTTTTTTAACGCACAACTTCCCTTTCTTTTATATACACATCATAATTAAATTATATTAAAAACTGACTACTGAGTAATTTCTCTGTTACATTCTCTATTCTCCTCCTTTCTTTGTTTCAGACTCCTCTGTGAGTCGCTACCATGTCCAGTGGATGCCAGAGTACTGTAGCCACAACGAGACCCAAGGACCACAGAAGTCCGTCACGCAGGTCAGTCCCCAGAAGCTGTTACGCACCACTTCCAGCTGGGGGTCCTTTCTCATAGGGCAGCGCATTAGAGCAGTGGCGTGGTCAGAAGCTTTGTGCTAAGCAAAGCATGTGCCTAAGCCTTTGTTTGATGCTCAGGAAGAATAGCTCCACTAAGGAAAACAACTGCGCCGAGTATATCAGGAGCCCTGTTGTGTTAGATTTGCACCAGGCTAACCAGTGGCTGTTGTTTTGAATATTATGAGTCAGTCGTGTGGTCACGCATGCGGTGTGTTGGCCAGTAACTTTTATTTACTTAAACAATGTTTCCCAGAATTCAGCAGCCCCAGCCGTGCGGCTGTGTGGGGCTTTGTTTTAGGATGCAGTGTTGTCTGTGTTGGAGAGCTTGACACAGAGAGGGTTAACTGATACGTGATGGCAGAGGCCTGGTAATCAACACATTCTTTAGAAACCAGCACCGTGGTTGCTAGGAAATACATTTCCATTTTCTATAGATCACCAGGAAGGGTTGCAGCCTTGTGCTTTTATGTGAGCACAGTGCCTCATTCACTTTTAATCAAAGCTGTTACATATCAGTGAGAATATATATTATATATATACACACACCCTTTCCCTAAGGGCTGTCTATTAATGGAGGCCCTGTTCTATTACTGAAAGTCTAAATCCACTACTCACCGGGGGTTTTTGTTTCACAGAGAGCTGAGAAAAGCTTTTCTCATTCAGATCAATAGATGATTAAACTTAGAAATTAGTGTCAGTGTTACATGGCTCCAAAGAGCCCATTAACGTGGATTTACAGGCATCTCAAATTAGGCATGAATTCGCTTTGATCGCTGCTTCTTGTTGAGGTTCTTGTGTTTATGCTGTGCCACATTTGGAAGCTATGAAAAAATCATTTCTATTACAGTTTGAATAGGAGAATAGTAGCCTAACCCCTACCATGTGAGAGTTCAAAGTAGTCCTCCAGTACGGTACGTGTTCCTGGGGCCTGAGTGGGAACGTGATCTGCGCTGTGTATTTAATTATCTCCCAAGCTCCATGGGACCTGACCTGGGTGACATGTCAAAGTCATCAGAACTGAGTAATGTGTTTCTTTGCACAGGAGAACTACATCAACCTCCCAGGCCTGCTGTTCTCCTGCAAGTACAAAGTCACTGTTCACATGCTGAAGTCCAAGAGGCGCTCGAAGGACGAGAGCACCACTTTCCTCACCCCATCCTGCGCTACCATCCGGAGCAAGACTCACAAACACATCCCCTGCCCAGGAGAGGGAGGTGAGTAGTCTGCTGTTTGGGGGATTTTAAAACCGACCGCATTAGTGGAGACAATACAAAAACATTTGTTAGAATATCATTATTATTATCATGATGATGAGAAAAATCTCTATAGACTTAAAATATAGGTTTAACACGTTCAGGATAAATAGTTTCTCACATAACCTTTCTTACAAAACCAGAGTAGCTGTATTTCTTTGTTAATTCGTCAGTCTTCACGGATGTTTCCCAAAAATGTTTCTATAATAATAACACCAACTTTGTCCTAACAGCTTCAGGGCTTCCGAAAGTTCTTGCTAAACCTGAGAACCTGACGGCTTCCTTCACGACCAATGAGGGAAACATCACCGGCAATTTCCACTGGCGCGTCTCTAGGCTGGCTCCCCATCAGCGAATCACGGGCTTCCAGGTCACCTGGGCTGAAATCACAACTGAAAGCCGGCAAAACAGCCTGCCCAACAGCATCATCTCCCAGTCCCAGATCCTGCCACCAGTAAGTCTGTTTTTACTGAAGCAGAATTGGAGTTTAACTAAAGTTTTGAATGTTAATATGGTTTTTATGAAACCACAGGAGATCGTGTTGTGACAAGACTATTAGTGTGTGCAACAGGAAAAGAAATGCATCTGTCAGATGTGACCGTGATTTGAGGATAACGCTGTTGTGGCTTCTTTGCATGAATCGTTTGATAAGCGGTAGTATGTAGACAGACACGGGGATAGATCTGGGGAAGTTTTTTGTCCTGCTGGAAGTTCTCCTCCTCTGCGCATTCATCTCCCTTCACGTCTGCCTCTTTCATCCTCCGTGAAAGCTCTGAAAAAGCTGCTCTTTGACATAATCTGTTCCATCAACAACACGTTCCGCCTATCTGCACCTCCCAGCCTCTAGAGCTTGTCTATAAATAAAACCACCCACCGCACACTTTATCAACCTGGCAGTGAAAAGAGAGACAGACAGCCTTATGAAAACAAAGTCTTTGTTTTTGTCTGTGACTTGTGCAAAGACGGCTACACTCCCCTCTTTTGCGGCCCATTCACATTAAAGTCCTGTCAGAATCAAAGGCGTGTTCTGTTGCATTTCATCTGATTGCATGTCGTCTCCTGCTCCCTTCCTTCGTTTTGCAGGATCATAACTTGCTTGTAGTGTCCAACCTGCGGCCGTCCACCTACTACAGACTGGAGGTGCAGGTTATAACAACTGGAGGAGAAGGTCCTGCCACGGTTAAGACCTTTCAGACCCCGAGCATACTGCCTGTCATACAACATCGTAAGTAGCAAGTCACTGTCAGCTTCCATAATTTATGAGTTGCACCTCAATTTGCTCAGTTGAAATGATAATGCCAGCGATTCAACATTTGAAATTCATATTGAGACTCTTTTTTGTTTGGTGTCTGTTACTGTTCAGTCCTAATAGCATACTGTAGATCTTCTATTTGTAGCTGCTTAAACCATGGCGCTAAACAGTTATGTTTTGTCTTTGCAGTAAATATATGACTATATATGGTATTAATGCCTAATATAATGTGAAGTAATGAATCTACCTATTTTCCTCTGCTGATTGTGTAAATCAGCATGTTTTTGCTGTTACTGAAAGTAAAATGTAAATGTTAAGGTGTTATGTCAACAGTGGCGTTGTCATAGCTACATGAAAAGCAATGTAGGTGTAATATACACATATACACATCTCATTATTAGGGCTGTTATAATATCAGGTTTTCCCATCATAAATGCTATGGCCACAAGAGTTTAAGATAATAGTATTATTGGAAAAGTCACATTAATCTTCAACTTTTATTTTTTATTGTAGGAATGCCACTATATCAGAAATGTAGTAGTCAGTACCAATATAAGTAAAACTACATGATTCTCAATAATCGGCTTCAATAGCAGAACAAAATTATCAATCAGTCAAATCAATTATATAAAAAAGAGCATTTACCGAAAAAAAAAGCAAACAAATAAAAAGAAAATTAAGTAAACAACACAATGTTAAACTGTACATATAGGGACGTGCCAGCACAAATCCCTATCTTTCTCAGGGCATGTGCAAGATCAGCCTTTTATGCGCCTTCAATAAACCACCAAGCAGCCAGCAGAGTTACAACCGTCAAAGTAATTCAGAGAGGCACCAAGCCTCAGTGCTCATCTAGGAAAATCAAGGTGGCTAAAGGCTGACCTGCCGAAACATAAAAAAAATTTGAAACTATAGGTGATTAGCAACTGTAATATTACTGAACAGTAATTACATTACATATGTTGCAATAGGGGAAGCTGTAGTTAAACACCAGGTTTCATATAAGTGGCGAAAAGAAGCGCATTGCTACTCCCTGAAAAACCAATTCAAAGTGATTCAATCTGAAGTCGTATCTGACAGTTCTTTGAATCTGTGTGTTTTTTGAAGGACCAAGGCTGCGGCAGCACCACTCTCATCACCAGAAGCCGTCGGTAGAGAGACACTGAGTTTGAAGTCGAGGCAAACCCAGTAGGAAGAAGTACCAGTGGCTCTCTGCTCCTGTCTGTCAAAGAAGGAATGTGTGGAACCAAACAGAAACACAGCGCACCAGACCATGAACTGACCCCCCCTTCTTGTGAAATATGGGTCTATCTCCTCCAGGCTCCACAACACGTCAGCTATTCCTTCATAACCCCTCTCTCTTGACTTCCAAGTAACCGGAAGGGGTTTATCTATAGAGTGAAATTTATATTTTGAGGTCTCATATTCCACGTTGGTTAGTACACAGCTCCCCAACTTATCCCATAAGGAGTTCACGTAATAAGTAAAACTAGATCCAGGAACCCCAGAATTGGTGATGAAGCAGTCATTGTAGACAACAATGACTGATTTAGATTTGGCTATTACACGGTTGAAATAAACAAAATAATTTGGGAACATGTTTGAAGATGATGGAATATTCGATAGGAAATGCAATAAATGTAAAACAATTAATGAAGAAAGAAAAGTAGAAATTAAAGTATTTATTTTGTGTTATCAGTTAAAGAGGCTCTTTGGCACACAGTCAGTACTGATGGTCAATGTAACTAAAGTCATCGTTGTCTAACCCAGAATATTTCGCGTAGTACGTTGCATGTAGTACATTTGATTTTAGAACTGTAAATGATTTACTTGCTTCAAATTGAAAGCTTGTAATGGTTTTGCATGACAGCCGTTAGCATTCTGTTGGCATGAAATGTCTGTGTTACCTCTTTTCAATATGTTAGCAATATTTCATTAACAGATTAACAAAGAATTATATTGGAAGTAATATGTAATGTTTATTAATGAAATTATAACTTGTGTGGAAATGATGAATTGTACATGTTCTTGGCTGTAGAAATATTTGTCGTGACAGTCAGTGAATGTCTATATTTATTTATGTGTGTATTACAAAGTTTGGTTTGGATGTGTGTGAATGTGTATGTTTTGTGTGTTTTAGCCTCATTTTTTTTTCTTTTCTTTTTTTTTTTTTTGGGGAACTGGCAAAAAAAAGAAAAATCTTGTAAAGACATTTTGTAAAAATGGAAATGTAAATACGGTCTTATGTTACATGTTATTTTTCCATGGTAGAAACTGTACAAACTGCTAAGTAATAAAATAATCCTTAACCTGTGCCCTCTCTGCTGTTTGCTTTAATTGAAGCTGCTAAGAGAAGTAAATAGACCTGCTTCCCCTTCCAATACTCGAGTATTTGGCAATTACTGTTGCTTATTTTGGCTGTAAACTCCATCGTGGCAGGCTCTGTGTACAACATATTCACTGATCGGTCCAGGAGCCTGAGACACGTGCTCTCTTAAGTCTAAATAAACAGGTCATCTAGCTCAGCAGCTCAGCCTGAGTGAATTTGCCATTGCCGAGGTTGGTCAACATAATACGCTGCTTCTCTGAGCTCTTGTGTGTTTGAAAAGCGTTAAACGCCTCTTCTGCTCAGCAGCCTTTCCACCGTCATAAAATGAGAAGTGGGAATGTTTACAAGAAATTAAAGCGTGCGACACAGTTGAGCCTAATGTACTGTACACGCATGGAGGGTGTGATTTCTGTGCGTGTGAAAACCTCATGCTGAGTTATTTGTGTATGTTGGATGAAAGCCTTGTGAGTGAATTTTCGATAATCCTAAATGCTAAACGGTGTTTAATAGTTAAAGTGTGTAGAAGTACTTTAAGTTAAAAAAAATGCATTTTATCATATCTTTCCAGGCCTGGAGGCATGCATTGTATTCTACTCAAATTAGTCTCAGTGATTTCTCACTTTTTAAACTTACAATGAGCCATTATTGCATTAAGTGCATCTTCACTAGATGGTGGTTCGGTCTCCTTAATGTCCTTTTCACAGAGACTCAAAACATTCAAACCACAGGATGTGTTTGACATGTAAAATGTGATGGTTTGGAAAAGGGCAACTTCTTATCAGTTATGTTGTTCCCATTATAAAAATCAGAGACTAAAAAAAACCAACCCCCAGAAATGTGTACAAAAAATGAAATGCAGGCTAATTGGACTCTGTATCATGTTCTGCTATTATATTTCTGAAACTCATACAATCTGTTGGAGGGGCAGAGACAGGGTGCATGCTAGACAGTTACAGAGCTAACAGAAAGAGACAGACAGACATTTACAGCTACAGCCAATCCAGAAACACCAATCAACCTAAACGATGTGTGTCTTTGAGAGGAAACTGGAATACCTGCTTAACACCTCAGAAAGGCTCAACCCTGGATTCAAACCCAGGATCTTCTCCCTTTGAGGTGTCAGTACTCGACAATTCAAAGCATTTTAAACACAATTTTCTATTAATATATAAATAGTCCTTTAAGGAAGTATGTGCCCTGTTCTCTAGGGCTCTGTTCTTGAAAAAACAATTAAAAAGTGCCTTATTTTAAAAAACGTATTGTGGCTTCATTCATCTTTTATATATACTCAGTGTCGACTGGTAAAACACAACCTTATGAGTTGTGCACGCCTTCAGGCCGCACGTTTGAATGTGATAAATGGACAGTTAGTGTCTTCTTTCAAGGCTGCTACTGGCAGCTTAGATTCCCAAATTTGCTGTTGCAATTAATCAGTGTGATTAATTGTTATCGCAAACGCGAGCTTATTAATGCAAATGTGGCTATTATACACTGGAGAGCTTGTGTCTGTATAAAGGGGTTGCGGTGTTTGCACATTTGTGTTTGCTTGTGCTTGTTTTTCTAAGTGTGGGTTTGTAAAGGGATGATGCCGTCCAGATGTTCAAATCTCTGGATGGAAGTCGATTCTCATCATCATTTTCCACAGCAAACAGCAATTTATTCCGAGCCCTTGTGTTCACACGTTCGGCCTCTTCAGTCAGTCAGTGCTTCACCGCTCACTTCTCAGGGATGTTGTTTATGTACAGTTCTATTATGTCGAAGGAGATTAGTTTCTTGGTCTGTGCACACTAATCCCTCTCTCTTTTCTAGGAGCCGGGCCAGTGTTTAGCGAAGGCTCCTTTCTGTGCGAGCCAGCCCAGCCTCTCTCTCTTTCAAGCCTGTCACAGTCTCTCTCTACACACACAAAATACCATGGCCCTCAAGTGTGAAAACCTCAAAACAATAGGGCCTCCAGCCTCCTTTGAGGCATGTTGCAAGATGTCCAAGTCTCAGAGGACATAAAAGAAATGGGGAAAAAAAATGCAACAACTAAATAATAGGCCGGTCGTTAGTACCAAAGCTTTGTCTCTGATGGTAAAAGGCCAACGAGGGCTCATACACTTTGCATGACATTGCATCTTTATTGTAAAAATCAGGCAGAGAAAATTTGGGAAATATTGCTTTCAAATGTAAACGCACAATTATATTTATTTGCCTCTGTGGATAATCCCACGGAGTTAAATATTTGCCCATCTTCTGGTTGACATTAGGGACTTTTTTTTTAATAGGATTGAGAATATCACAGTGAGTCCTTTCAGAGGAGCACAAAGATAGGCTGTTTCTCCCACACATTTCCACTGACCTGTCGGCACCCGTTCTGCAGATTAACATTGCAATGAGCCATGCATCGCTATTTATCGATCTAAGCAGCTTTTATGGGTCATTCCACGATACTTGACAGAGCGACTGTAACACTACTCCCTAAAGGATGGATGGAATTTAGTTTTAGATGATAGGTACAATCCTAGCGTGACTTTGAAGTATGAGGCAAAAAAAATAAAATTGATGGACTTCACTTTCCCTTTTGAGATCACACCGATCGTAACCTGAACAATTTGAAAGCTCCAAATTTCGCTCTCATGCGAGTTTCGGGTCAGTGAGATCATCGAGCAGAGACAAGCGCTCCCTCCAGATTACTTCCACCTGGACTTTTGTGCTGCTACTCCATCAATATGATGAGATGGAATATATTGTCTGTGAGACTGATGAAAAATAACCAGAGTGTTTTCCCCCTCTATTAGGAAAAGCAATGTTGCTTTAATGCTGTGGTATGGTGAGAAATCTGACCTTGCCCTGGGCAGTGGCATGTTTCTGGTTAGGCTCTGGTGAGTGGGACCAGGCAGGGGACACATGAAAGGATCTCTCTGTCAGGCCGCAAAGATGTTCAGTCTGAGTCTAATGAAGACCAGAACACATATCCAGATCGGAGAACATGCATGCCACACACTATACAAACACCAGGGCTACAACACTGTTGACAGCCACGGTCTTCTTTCCCTGTTCTTTAAAGGCGGACAAAGTGAAAAGCATGTCTGTTCTGTGATTAAAAGGCAGCAGGACACTGAAGCAAAACTGCCACATCCAAAGCCAGACAGACAATATTTTTCTCCCTCCCTTTTTTTCTTTTCCTCTGCGGCTCTACAGGGAACTTGATTTCCTGGATTCAGTGCCTGGAAAATGCTTCTTCACAGTATATTTTGGATTCAATTTGTTGAGCTGGGGTTGTACAAAGGTGCAGAACTGTTTTTATTGTGAGGTACTTCTGTGCTATCAGTTGTGAAGCAATGCAAAAGCTCTCCAATAGCCTCAACAGTGTAATGTTCATATTTGTCGACACTTTGGCAGAAAGATGTTGATTTAGGGTCATTTGGTGGTATTTGCAGCAGAGATACAGTATGTTGGACTGCTAGAAAAAGATTTGTGAACAGATTAAATGACATCACTATCACTGACCTGTTATTTTAATTATGGTAGTAACTACATCATTTAATGTATTCTTCTGGAGGTAGTAAAAGTGATCCACAACAATTTAAGTATAACCCCCGCACACTCTTTCTTAACCCTGATACATTTACTAAATCACAATATGTCCACATACATGTAAGTGTGGACATTGTGACACATACACACACACAGAGACACTACATGTTACAAATGCTACTACACAATATGAGATAGATATACTGAAACAAAAATTATACAACGTTTTTATAAGATGTTATAGGTGCATAAATGTTACGTGTTGGTCATTTTAGCCCGTTGCTAGGCGGTTGCTAGGCAACATGATGACGTAATATATGATAAAGACAGCAGCCATCAGGGGCCATCAAAGTATAGCAGTACATCACAATGTATCTTACAATCTGATTATATTACTGATTGAGATAACACAAGACTACAATATAGAGATATTAAAATATGAAATATAAATCTGAAGTGTGAACCGATGATCCTGACAATAAATTAACACGCCGCATAAATCACATGTCTATCATCTCTATCATCTATGGGCATAAAATTATGGACACTCAGAAAATCTGGTTCTTTGCAGTTTGGGTCAAAGGTAAGCGAGAGGTCCGATATGTTTGTGTTTACAAAGAAAACCAGAAGAATCGTTATCTAGATGCTTATTTCCAAACCAAACATCATTCTCTGCAGGCGTACAAAGTGAAGCAAGAGTATCATCCATCTGGGTAAGAGCTGTTTAAAATCCCCCCTGATTAGTGCTAATCCCCTTGATGCACCTTCCTGAGAATAAACACATACTGACCCAAGTGACCCATTCCTAATTAATGAAGTTAGGAAGTTTGCTATGCAATCATCAATACACTGTGGCCAATCCTGCGCTAAGGGAGCTCGCACTAAAGCTAACTTTGCTATATGATGATATATTTAAAGGTAATAACTCAAATTACAACAGCTGACATTTTAAATTGGGATCAATGGCTGGTGTCAGCTTTTCACCATATAATACACCCCCAGGCATGACTAGCAAAGAGGGGAAACTTTCTGTCTTGTCTTCTTTTCTCCTATGAAGCCTTTGTGTAGGGTCGCCTCAGAGGCGAAGCGCAGTTCACAGGTCAGCCGTACCCAGGAGGATGGACGGCAGTGTGAGGGCAGGACCCAGGCTCGAGGACAAGGAAAGGGTCAGGGGTTGAGTTCAGAGGGAATCCACACAGAGGATGTTGAAACAGATATTGTTGGGGGGCAGAGCTTCCTCCACTTTTCCCACTGGGTTGCCACAAAGACAAGGCGGGCACAGAGAGACACACATACAAACGATCCAAAGGTGTTAATGATAGAGCACATGTGCTCTTCAAAGTGCGTTACAGTAAAAGAAGAAATTATGACAGACATCACTTGTAGTCTAAACACGGCGCTTCAGTGCATGTGTGTCTTCAATGTCTCAAAATAAACTCGGGTGACAGAACAAAAGAGCAGTGAAAATATGTTTTGAGGGGGTGGTTCACACATTAAAATCAACACATTTCATTTACCTCTTTTTAGAAAAAATAAAACCAAAATATTGAAAAGCTAAGTAAAATGTAAAGAAAAGGTGAATGAAATGAAAATAACGCAAAGACAATATATAAACTGTTGAAACAGGTATTTATAAATCTATTTACTTCTTTCTTAAGGTCATGATTTTTAGTTTAAGTGTTAGGTTTTTAATGAAACGCATTTCAAAATAGCAAAAAAAGACACAAAACAAAAACCTGGTGGAACATCTCACAGCTAATAAGGTTAATTAGCAAAACAACCTGATATATATATAAAAAAAAAAGAGTCCCAGGGAGCAAGAGGTTTTCAGAAGCAAAGATGAGGTCCAAGCCTATTAAAAATAATGATTGCCAATGGAAAAGTGAAGATTTCTCGTTTGAGGTGCACGGTATGGTTAAAAGATACCGAGAATCAAGAATTCCCTAAGTGCAAGAAACAAATCTGAACAGCAAGTCTTTAAACTCACAGATGGTGCTTTAGTATAAAAAGAAACCCAGTTCTATCACTGTAAATCACTACATGACCTCAGAAACACATCTGTCATGTGAACATCGTTTTCACCACATCCACAAATGGAAGTCAGAACCTTTCTATGCAAAAAATATCCTCTGTTTGTTCTTTCTCTTTCTTTCTTTCTTTCTTTCTTTCTTTCTTTCTTTCTTTCTTTCTTTCTTTCTTTCTTTCTTTCTTTTTCTTTAAGAAATCATGGACACCATGTTTTTAAAGCAAATGACAAAAGACACCACCCAGGTTGTTATCAGCACACATTTCAAAAGCTAGAATTTGTGATGGTACGGGGTGCATTAGTGAACACAGCATGAGTAACTTGCACATCTGTGAACCACCATTGATACAGATTTGGAGCAACATATGCCAAGCAGACATCTTCTTCAAGGAAAGCTGCATTTATTCCAGCTAAGGAAATATTTCTTCTTCGAAAATCTCATTCAATATACATCAAGATAGATTCACTGGCCACTTGATTAGGGACACCTGTTCAACTGCTTGTTAATGCAACTATCTAATCAGCCAGTCGCATGCCAGCAATTCCATCAATGTTGGCATGTAGACATGGTCAAGATGACCTGCTGAAGTTCAAAGCAAATATCAGAATGGGGAAAAAAGGTGATTTAAGGGACTTTGAACATGTTATGGTTGTTGGTGCCAGATGGGCTTACTGGAGTATTTCAGAAACTGCTGATCTGGTGGGATTTTCCCACAAAACCATCTTTAGGGTTTACAGAAAATGTCCAGTAAGCTGCAGGTGAAAAGACCTTGTTGGTGACAGAGGTCAAAGAAGAATGTCCAGACTGCTTTGAGTGTATAGAAAGGCAACAGTAAGTCAAATAACCACTCATTGAAAGCAAGGTACACAGAAAAGCATCTCTGAATGCACAACGTGTCTAACATTGAGGCCGATGGGCTTCAGCGCCTGAAGACCACACCAGGTGCCACCCCTGTTAGCTGAGAACAGTACATTATCTCTAGAATTTGCACAGGCTTACCAACATTGGACATGGAAGACAGGAAAGTTTACAGCACCTTGCTGATGCCACAAGGAGTTAGCAGCTATCAGTGGCCAACTCTTTGTGATAGTAGCACTGACATATTTGTCACCAATTCTATTAATTTTTTCCCCCCTGATTAAGTCATAAAAGCAGCATGAGACTGAAAAGGGAGCATGAAACAGATTTTAATAGAACAAATTATATCTGCAGTGACTGGTCATAGAAGCAAACGTTTTTAAACCTCTGAGAATAGCATGTTAATTAGCACCTGGAAATTTATTTATTTATTTAGTTATTTTATTTCATTTTTGTTGTCTATGAAGATGTCGGTGTCAGTACACCGGGAAAAAACCTTGCACATGGCTCAGCAAACCAGATTGTTTACATAATGAATGTGCAGTATTTCATCCTGTGCGTGTGCTCCAAGGCTAAGCGCTCATTTCCACCCTTGATGATCACAGGCACCATTGATTGTAATGCTGACGAGCAGGCTAATACTGCCCGTGGCGTACAAAGGAATCTGGACATGTTTAAAGTTCTAACTTTCATGTTTTTTCATGCTGGTATGAAGGAGAATGCTGATGTTGGGGGCAGCTGGCTCTCATTAAGAAAACATGATGTCAAACAGAGGGGCTCGCTGGTGAAAGTCAAACGCTCTTCTGCTCCACCGTCGTTGTCATCTTTTGGCATATCCCAAAGACAGACAGACAGACAGACAGATACTCCACCTGGTGAACTTAACACGTCAACACTGGTCAGTAAACTTTTACATACAGACCAGAAAAAAAAGAATAAGGCTGTTAAAAATTTACAGTCTAAAGTATAAAGCTATAAGTCAGCATGTCTCAATATACAAAATGGTAATTTATGTTCTCCTCAACCTAATAGGTCATCTATTTTTAATTTTGTAATTTTCTTTCACTCTTTATGAGACATTTATAAAACATGCTTGACTAATTGCTTCATAAACATTTTAATACTTAATGAATAAACAATAAACACGTTTCAGCATAGAATCTTTTATCAAAGGTCTCTTAAGTTTTATAGTCCTTTTAGCAAAAGGCCTACTTTATTTTAATCTCTTTACTTATAATAGACCATAGTGTTGTGGTTTGCACAGTTGCCTAGCAGGCAAAAGATCACCAGTTTGTCTCTGGAAGGAGACTCAAATCCCTGTGGGGGTTGTGTCAGGAAGGGCATCCGGCATAAAAACCTCCCAGTTTAAACATACTGAGCTACCTGCTGTGGCAACCTATAAGGGAGCAGCTTAAATGTAATAGAAATCTTTTGTTGATTAGATAAAACATTTTTTATTAGTTGCTTACCCTCTCTTAATCCATAAACTCTACATGTGTCATTGTTTACAAGTCCTGTCACTAAACTTTCCAATAAACTATCAAGTTTGCCCAAACATTGGCCTTATTTTCCCTAAACAAGTGAAGATATGAATGATGAATTACACTGTTAGCTAAAACTTGTGAAACCTTCATAAACTCATTAACAAGGCATGCAAGCAACACCCAGTGCTTTCATTTCTTCAGTTTACAACCCCAGTTAAGACTGACCATTTCCTGCACCTCAGCAAGCTTTGGAGGCACAGGCCGGTCTTGTTTGCCTCAGAAGGCGAGGACAGTGGTGAGCAGCTCAGGCTGATATATCTACAAAAGCTTCATTGTCATAGCAAAGAAGCCTTTGTTGGTGACTTCGATGGAAATATCTGGCACAGACTGTCTTCAACCTGCGCTGGGCGGATCTGGAATATTGCTGACGTCCTGGTCGTAAATCCCT
Source organism: Pundamilia nyererei (assembly GCF_000239375.1). Classification (NCBI taxonomy): domain Eukaryota; kingdom Metazoa; phylum Chordata; class Actinopteri; order Cichliformes; family Cichlidae; genus Pundamilia; species Pundamilia nyererei. Next base: position 6,422,080 of record NW_005187410.1, read on the forward strand.
TGTCTAAATGCACCATTACACGTGTGCTTTTTCAAGCCTGTTTGCAACATAAACAGTTCCGTTTGTGCTGAGGTGTTGAGTGGAGCCAAGATTTAGGTGAGCTGAGGGAGTTCTGTGATTCACTGTCAGGACGCTGTGCCTGCGCAGCCTGCAACACGTTTATGACGCTCAAGAGGGGCAAAAAAACACATGGTGTACATGTTAGGAAGGTTTTCACCGCATAGCTTAACAAGGGATGATCTCTCTTTTTCCACGCTTTGATGGTAAGTGCCTGTTAACCACGTCCCACCTTTGGGATAAATGACATTATCAGCTACTTAGCTGATACTTTTTGGGATGATCTGCTTTTCATCGCTTATAACGAAACCCTACGGCATGTTTTCCAAGCTCACTTTACTCCAGGACTCTTATATTAATGTGTGCTGCCTGGAACACACTCACGTGTTATTTTAGAGCTCGATTTTTTTGATTCCATATTATCCTACTCAACATAACTCAAGCCGAATCATCTGGCGAAACACCTCAAAGATACGACTCTTGCAAAACCACATGGATCGTCCCTGGAGTTTGACCCGCAGTTCACACATGAACACGCTGCGGTTGTCATTCATGCGTGCTAAAGAAAACAAACATGTTCCTTCTTTCAATTCATAAATAATTTACTGCTCCATATAATTTGTGCCATGTTTACCATCACTCCCTCCTCTCACATCTGGGATTGGATGATATTGCCAAAGATCTCGCTGAGCACAGTTCGTCTCCGCGCTCATCTCTTCTCATACTCATAGCCCTTAAAAGCAAAGCTCCAAAGACAATGAAATATTGTGCAGATCTGATTGGAAACAGCCTCCATAATGTGAGTTTAGCAATCTCCTTATGTCATTCCACTTTTCAAATAGACCGTTTGAAACATCACAGTAATTTGATTAAAATGGATTGACAGCCTGGTGAGTTACTGTCAGTGAGCCAGTGGGAAAAGAGTGTTTCTGATTTCTCCTGAGGAGAATCCTTCACCTCCCCAGAAGTTCTTTTAATATAAGGGCAGTGCCTTTCATCTGCTCCTCGGAGCGAGGCTCTTAATGCGTTGCAGATTCTTTTCAACTCTGACAATCTTTTACCATCATCTTTTTAGTGGGTTTCTGCATAACATTTCAATTAATATCACATGAAAGTGAAAATATTACCCTGCAACGAAGTCAGTGTAATGTCTGATAATGAATACGCTCATTCCCATTCGTGGGAAAATAACCAGTGAAGAAACTGCAGAATTTCAAAGCAAAGTGTAGCCGATTATACTGTAAATGTATTTACTTACTTTGCAAAACATCAGAAGCTCTTCAGTATTTGCCTTCTTGCTTAGAAGAAACCGACTGAAAGCCTGGAAATAGTAAGAAACAATAAGAAAAGATATGATGATTAATGAGCTTAGCATTGATATATTAGCTCTGTTGCTAGCTACCTTGGCTAGCTTTTAACCTCGCTATCACTTTTTATGCTATGTTAGGATTAATATCTCCTTTCTTTTGCTTTACATATAGTTGCATTGATCCTTCTATTTAGCTCTTGACAACAAAGCGGGCAGGCGTATTCCCAAGATGTTTAACTATGGCTTTGATCAGTGTGTTTAGTGCAATGTTCCTCTGGTCATTGGTCCCACTGCTGTGCTGGCAAAGTCTGGCGTTCTCATTCCTATAAAACCAAAACAGCCATTTGTTACAGGATACAACGCTGTGATCTTTGATTAACCCAATTAGCATGAATAAAGATGAGGAAGTAACAATTTCTAAAGATAATACACAACGTAAACATGATGTTAACCAAGCACTGCCGTGGTTGCTGTAAAAATCCCAGTCCTCTGGCCTCTCGCTGCACGATCTGTCTTTCATAGACGACCGGCGCTGACTGCCAAGAACAGCACTCTGGCTGATGTGCCTGGCTCTTGTTAACAGAGGATAGGTTTGTGTCAAGCACAGCTTCTCAGCAGGCAGAGCCAGTTGTTGTTGTGGTTAAAAAAGATTGTGGGAGCATTGTGCAATCGCTCACTGACAGAGATGTCGGGCCGCTATAAATGACACACCTCCGACCAACTGATCCTCTGCCAGCGTGACTCATCTTTTTCTCATGGTGGAGGCCTGACAGAATGCCTTTGAACAGGTGTCCAAAGCTATTGTTTTCCTTTCTCATCACTATCATCATTTTTTTTACATTGTTATTTGTGTATCTGATTTCATCTCCTTTCTCTGTATCCACACACACCCACGCACGCACGCATGAAAACAGTTTCAATTGAACTTTTCGAATAAAAAAGAAACACTGCTAGCCCTCAGTATTTATCATGGCTGAAATGTGCTTGGAGACAAAGTGCCTTTGAATTTGAGCCTATTCAACATACTTCATGAAAAAATATTGAATTAGATGTTTCATACCGCCTACAGTTTTTTTTCCGCAAGACAACGGGGGTTATATTTCCTTATTGGGATTATTCCTCTGTATTCTGATCCTTATTCAATGGACTTAAACTTTCTTCCAAGCTCAGTGTCACTGAATAAATATCCAGCAACTTTTCACTCTTGAAAGTCTGCCAGCCATTGAGGGGCTGTTTTTAATTGACTGATCGTCCACATGGTTGGAATATTCACGGGCATTGCCACGGGCAAAATTTCTTCTCATCAGAAGCTGCTGGTTGAGCATCTCAGATCTGAAGCCAGTAATTGAATAGATGGGGTTTTGATTGATGCTTAGAGGAAGTCCCTTTCCTATTTAAATATTCATGGCTTTGTAGCCTAAGGGTGAGACGGGAATCCAAAGCAAACCTGTGCACAACAATAGCAGCTCAGAGTTCCTTCTGTCTGCTTCTCATTACAGTAAACACACTTTAGAGCTACCATCCCTCTCCACATTCCTGCTCTCCGCTCCAGTGGGCTCCACCTAACAGAAGGTATTTGGCCTCTGAAGGCAAATCTAAATGTGCAGGATAAATTTTTTTTTTAAAAAGACAAATTACCCATCATCTTATTATTTCACCACATAAATATCCCCAGAAAAACATGTATCATTCAATTTACTGAATTTCACAAGACACAATGCTTTGTTGTTTTTTTCTAGCAGAGCTTAGATTAAAAGTGACCATAATGCTGCAACGGCTGAAACATGCAATTCATGTTAAAGGTGTTTCCTTTGGCGCCATGTCTCTACTGCTAATGCACTCTTGGTCTCTGATTCCCAGTCAAGTCAATCAGATCATGCATGTTCCCTCCACAGCACAAACTGCCATGGACTCCCTGCGCCAAAAATATCTCTTACCATGAACCATCCGCACACAAAAAAAGCCGCATTATTCATGATTCAATCTGTGGTTTGGAACAAATCTCCACTGTTATAACACAGGAGGAATAGCTTTAACAAATTGTAACAACCTGTATTAGCATTTGATGGCATCCAAAAGATACATATTTTTCTTCTTGCCTGTGGTGCTATTTATACATCTACGGATGAATGTGGTGTGAGTTTCTCAGTTATTAAGCTGTGCAAGATTTGATCAAGATTTACATGCATAAACCAGCAAAAGAAAACAACCAAACAAATAAAAGAAATCCACAAACCTTGTTGCTGGTGGTTTAATGTAGGCTATCAAACTACACCAGCCAACCACAGCACAGTGCAGAAGGAAGCACATATACCCATGACAAGACGCCTGTGCTAATGACAGCGTGACAGGATGTAACATTTAATGGTATCCCCCTGAGGTTAGATGTCATTTTAGCACCACACTTTCTTTTCTTGGTGGGTGTACATTACTGTGCAAAAGTCTTGAGCCACCCCGAATTTCTTTATATTTTGCTTCTAAAAATGCCATAGATTACACAGTTTGAGCAGGATAGTACTTTTGCACCAGTATCATGAGTCCCAAAGAGCTATTAGCTAAAAACTTTGCATATCTCAACATGTTGTGCAATGTGTCCTCAAAAAATCAGAGGAAGCTAAACAAGAAAATTGGTATTCCTAAAAATAAAACATCTATATCAAAGTAGTCATACAGGACCTGGACTATTTAAGTTCTTCAGCCCATCCATCTACTGTTTGCTGAGGACTCATTAGACATGATCTCAGTAGAGGGGATGCTGAGGTATGCCAAATTACACAAGAACTGGACAGAAAATCAGTCACAACAGTTCTTTTGGAGGGGGGATGTTTGGAGGTCAGGAAAGAGGTACAACATTGAGTGCTTACATTCATGGTTTGGAACTGGATTTCAACCAGAGTTGGGGACCTTGTCAAAATTAATGTTATTATGAACACAGAGAAGTAGGATCACATTTTGATCCACCCTGCAATACCACCTGGAAAGGGTCTCATTGGCAATAACTTCATTTTTCAGCATGACAATGATCCCAAACACACTTCAAATGCAGGAAAAGCATACCTGGATCAAAAAACACACAATATAACACTATCAGAGCCTGGACCAAACACTATTATTATTATTATTGTTGAAGTAGTGTGGGGTCATCTTGAAAGAAAATCTAACACAAGGCAGCCAGCATTCAAAGTAAAGCTTTGAAATGCCCTTCAAAGACCCGAGAGAACTATTTCTGAAGGCTATTTAAAGAAATGACAAGAAAGCTTGCCTAAGAGAGATCGGGCTGTGTTGAAGAATAAAGCTGGTCATACCAAATATTGACTTTCAAGCTCTTTAGAATTGTGCAAACTTTTGCCTTAAATACCGTATTTCCATGTATGTTTGGCCACATTTCAGTGAAACACTGCACTTGCTTCCCATTTTCTAGCAAAATATTTTTTTTAAATGAGGGGTTGCTCAAGACTTTTACACAACACTGTATTTTTAGAACTTACACCAGACAAAAATAAAAACTGGAATTTGCGAGCTGTCTCCTAAGCATACTTGTGTAATCTAATTTCAAACTGAAACAGATAAAATAATGTTCAAAAGAAATCAGATATATTATTATTCAGCAGGTGTCCTGCAAAATATTGGTGTTAAAACGGATAACGATCAAACACTGTTTATCATTTCATCCCAAGCAATCTCAGAAAAACATTATCAGAGGTAAAATTACAAATTTCAGTATCACAGCACTCAAACCATTAACCAACCATCCTCAAAACATGAGCTGCCAACAAATCAAGACTGTCTTTCCAAGAAAACATCTCCTGACCTAAAAAAAGATGCCTTATTAGTCCAGTAAAATCCCAGCACATTGTCACGTGCAGAATACTGGGTGTCTTGCATATTTTAATCGCTCGTATTAAATTGGGTCTATGACTGTCAGCTTGCAGCGATATAAAAATACACCACAGTCTAGCGAGATTCTGAAAAGTAGAAGGAAGAAAAAAAAAAGTCAGTTGGAAATAAATCCACCGACTTATAAGCCAACAAACACAGACACAATCTGGGTTGGAGTGAAAGAAGCCCTCGTTGGGAAAACAAGGGGCCATGAATTGTCTGCAGAAGTGTTTTCTGCATGGAATATCTCTTTTCTTTTCACAAACACATTTTCATTCGAGGATTTAATTAAGTGGGTTCGTTTGAGGAGTACTGGGACGCAGCAGAATAATAAAAGCTCTGTCGTACGGCCAAGAGTCAAACAGCATGCTGCTAAATAAACTTCTCACATTTCTGTCATCTAACTTTTCCTTTTTTCGCCATTATGTATAGTTTGTCTGCAGATTTTAACTGATGACTTCTGTAGATATTTTATTTTTTAATGGTCTTTTTTTCTCTCACTGTGCCTGTGCCTTAGCCTAGCGTGACAAGTAAGATCAGTGAAAAATGTCACTGGACTACCAGCTGCAGCTTTGAAGTTAGAGACAAAGTGATATGAAACATAATATCCCCAGGGTCCCATTTAGTATTTGGCACAATAAACATTTGCCAAGTCCAATTGTGTGTGACTGATTCTGCTCATATAGGTCTGGCAAAAGAGTCAGTAGTATTATAATTAAAATGACAGGTATTCAGGGAGATGAGTAGGTCTTTACGGAGTAGGGATGATTTCATTATTCAGTCTCACTGACTCCAGAGAGCACAGATTGCACTGCACACACCACAGAGACTATATTACAGTAAAGCAAGTCATGCTGTCGAACAAAATAAAATAAAGAGACATAATGAATTGGACTTCTTTTACATTTTTTTGCCTCCTGTTTATGAAATCATTCTATTATTTTCACAACATATTTCCTCCTTTTCCCCCCAGAAAATAATCACCACAAGGTCTTTTTTGGAACTGTTCTGGAGATGTAAATCATACAAGATCTTCATCAGCAGAGTTGTCGTGGAATTGCAGCTGTGCAAATTCTCGTTTTCCCCACTAGAATACAATTTAAATCAGAGGTGTGCGCATGGAGGAAAAAATGCATCATAAAACATAATACATTTTATTTGAGATCGGTAGAAAGCATCAGAACAATTCGATTTTATCATTAAATCTAGATATGAAAAGGAGAAAATGAAGTAAGACATTTCATTAAGCCTTATCTTAGCATGATAATGACAAACTTGCTTCTTGGAATTTAGAGTTTGGAGTTCTCCTCCAAGAAAAGAAAAAAGAAGAAAAATCGTTCTTGTGACTGAGCACATTTTTTAATCATTCTCCAAAGCCCACGCTTCAGCCACTTATTATATCACAGCTAAAATGTTCTGATTTATTACATCTTCGAATTTCACAATCTGAGGACAAATTAGTCTCCTCAAAAATGCATGAACATGGCTGAGAAGCACCACATGAGATGAAAATGCATTCCCGATGTTGCAACATGAGAGAATGCGGGCACGATGGTGTCACTGCTGATTAGAGGAGATGGCATGTTTTACGACCTGCAATACTGTTACTAATTAGCGGACACTTGATATGGTGCGTTTCATTAGAGGGAGACACAAGCTCTGAAACCCACAGTGTCATTTCTGTCGGTTCAGTTGCTGTAGCTCAAGGTGAAAGAGACACATGGCCCACAGAGTAAATGGGATAAGCATCTCTTCTAACAAGAGGAACAAAAGCGTTGGGAGACGGAATAAGCCTTCATGGCAAAACACTCATAAAGAGGCATGAACTGGCAAGTCCTCGATCTCCACATCTTGAAAAATAATCACTCCCTTCTGGATGTGTTTATGAGGGCAGAGGGGCCTGTGCTATGACGCCTGTACAATATACTGAAGAAGAAGCATGCAATGCAGCTGATCTGAGCCTTGGACTCCTGCAAAAGGGCATGCCTGAAGTGACACTGTGCTGTTGTTTTTGACAGACATGATTTCTGTGTTATGTCACAGAGATGAATGCATTTACAGTCTACTAAAGGGTGAAGGCAAAATAATTACAGTGAGCCAGTGTGTGAATAAATCAAAAGCACCATGCACTGTTTCACTTTACAGCTATAGCTTTGTAACAGTAGGTGTCCACATTTTTTTAGTACAAATACAAAGAGAGAGAGAGCGAGAAATGAAGGAAGCAGGTATAGTAGTGGCCAGAGTTTACATCTGCTTATCGTGGACAAACATCTCATGGTAATTTGGGGCTTTTACTGATTTCTTTGAACTGCTGTCTTTCCAGTGTGGGATGATTGTACAGCACACACCTTTAATGGCATTAAAAACACAAACTGGGTGCACAGGTTTGAATTTTTTGAGGGAATTTTCTCTGATCCACACTGGATCAAAAGTATACATACAGACTCAAATATATACATACCCTCATATAAATGTTTTAATAAGTGATGCTGAAAGATCTACAAAAATGTTCAATTTGGCAAGGCCAAGGCCTATTAACTTCTCATTATTGATCATGATTGACTACAACTGGTAGTTTCTTTCTTTAATACAAAACTAATTTATTTTGTAGCATTCATTGAACTGACCAATAATCAGAACAATAGGAAAGGAAGGAACTCAGGAAGGTTATTTAGATAGGTCACCACTTTTCCAAGGTACCACTTTTCCAAGAAGCCACAAACTAAGAGGAAATCGGATGTTCAGGAAAAACCCAGAAACCCCAAAGCTCAAGCCTGCCATGAACTGGAAACTGCTGGAACACCAGCATCGCTGTTACTAGTGACATTGCTGTGGACTAAGACGGTGCTGACCAAGAAAGAATCCCCTGCTGCCCACATAGATGAAATAGATGAGGCCATAAATGAAACAAATATCGAGCTATATGGCTACAATGACAAAAGGTTTGCTGGATGAGTAAAAGTGAGACTTTCACACCTGAGAATGCTGTAAAACATGGTGGTGGTACCATCATGTCCCGGGTCTGATTCCTGCCTGTGGGACTGGTACGCAAAGTGGATGGAATAATGAAGAAGTGGGGCTATCTCCAAATTCTTCAACAGCTAAAAAGCTGAAACTTGAACAGAGTTGGGTGTTCCAACAGGACAGTGATGCCAAACACTCAAAACTCAAAACAGGTTTTGGAATGTATAAAACAGGCTAATATCAAAGAGTGATCAAATATTCAGAAGTTTGTTCACGGCTACTAAAAGCATCTGGTTGAGGTGCAACTTGCTAAGGGACATTTTACCTGCTATTAGTGGATGTGTTTGAACCCTGTCTGGATTAGAGAAGATTTTAAGTCACTGAAGATCTATGCTGTACAAGTATTCCACCCTGGGAGAAGAAAAAAGTCTAATGGAATCACTAATAGCTTCAAAATTATCATGACATCCATCCCTGTGATGAGTTAATTAAACCAACTTTAAATTTGCACAAAAAAATCATATCCAAGATTTGCAGTAAAAGAAAAAAAAAACATATTTGTCCCTTGGCACATACTTATTGTTAAGTCCAAGGAAAAGAAGAGGTGAGTTGAGTCCAGCTCCTCTGTGACTGCAGCAGATTCCAGTGAAAGCTCTGATTCAAATGACTAGAGCTTTGCTCAGGGTCATGGATTCTGGACATCAAGCTGCATGCAATCACCGCTTAAAACAGCACCAAACACATGTTTTTCTAAAACAGACCAGTGACGGGTAGAAAATTTTCAATCAGGGTCCCCAGACTGAAGCAAGGTTCTAGAAAAGAGTATATTTGTAAAATTACTGTAGCAAAAGGGTAGGAAAATTTAAATTGTAAGCCCCAGTTCTTGGCAATGCTGAACTATATTTTATAAATAGCAGCATTATTGTTTTGCTGCTATTGTGGCAATTTTTCATGTCTTTGTTCCATTCTCTTTTTTGGTCATTTTCCATGTTTTTCCCTTGTTTGTCTTCATTTGATTGACTTTCCAACAAGAAGCTTCAAGTGCCACTTCAAACAGACGTATGCCTGTTTGGTCATCCATCCATGATACTAATAAAACAACTACCGTGCCATCTCCTCCTTCATCGCTTAAAACAGAGAGGGAGACAGCACCACAATGCTGTGGAATGTTGGGATTAAAACCACAATCTGTTGACTTTACAATGAAATTATATGGACACAGATTTTCAAAGCATGACATGTTGCAAAACAAGAAAGAATCTGTAAAATACTTCAGCGGGTATGAGGTATGTCATGTGAGCAGCAGTTACCACAGGATTAGGAGAGGGTGGATTTATTCTCCAGTGGAGGTTAGAATAATTCCTTGTCAAATCCAGGGATGTGTATATTTTGTCCACCCTTTCTAAAACAGCTCGTTCAAGCTGATGGATACGGTAAGAGCGCATGACATGCAGAGGATTTTCTATTCTCTTTTATGATCGCTATGGCATTGTTTTCCATCTGAGCCCCTCTCAGCCTCTAGGGAAGCCAGGCATGTGTTTATTTGTCAGGAGCCCATTTGTAATAGATCCATATTTCAAAACAAAAGCAACCCATCAAAGTGTTTATTTTAATCGGTACGTCCTAGTCAGGAAAGCAATCGTGTTACAATGAGGAAATGAGTTTTGAAACATGAAAGAACAAAAGAAAAGTAAGGATTTTCTGACACCTGATACAGTGGAATATGAATTAGGATCCATTTAGAGGATAACTGGCTCATATAAAAACAAGTATAACTGATTAGTCTGTATCCAGACTGGTTTTAGGAATTGAAGCCTCCATACATGATATGAAGATTACTTTTTAATTTACTTTTCTTGCAGTCGGATTTACGTTTGGATCAGGAGAATTCCTCTGAGAATTTGATCAGAAGAGTTGCATTAACCTTGTTCTAGACGAGGAGGGCTTTACGTGCTGCTGCCAGCTTGTTAAAAAGTGAGGGAGAATGTCAAGGAAAGGAACACGTGGATATACTATTCCCAGTGGAACAGCCCAGACTTTAAGAGACGAATGTGCTCCATTTTTTTATTAATGGCTTTTGCTATCAATATATTTTTATTAAATATGAAAAGTTCTCTAACAAACAGTGCCAGTGACCTGAAATGCCATAAAATTTCCTGGAACACAACTCGGAAGTGAAATAAAACTGTGTTTGCTATTGCTGGTTCAGCGTCTGTGCTGTTGTTCAAAGGTGTCTTTGACTTCGTTACCTGAACTGGTGCCAAAGCAAAGCTAAGATTTTGATTTATTTCCTACATATGACCTTTGCATAATATATTAAAGGGCTGTTACAAATAGATCTTCCATTTTAGCCAACGTTACGCAAGTGGAGCAACAGCAGAGCCCGAATGGAAGCTGGGGCAGGACGCCACACTATGTACTGTAATGGAATCCAGGTTATGACCTATTTTTGTTTATATTCACCTTTGCATGCCATGTCTGCAGCAGTTCCTTTGCTGACATTTATGAGGCCTGTGATGAATGTGAATGGCTGTTGCAACTTTTGTCTTCTGCTGAGAAGGGCCTAATGTTAGTCTGTCTAGTGTCTGTACCAACCACAAAGCAGCCTGACCTGTGCAAACCTGGGGACATGGCATCCAGATTTCCATCTCCAGCTGCCTTGTAGAACCACAGGACTACTTCCTCCACTTAGTTTCCTAATTTATCAGCCACCCCCTCCCTCATCACACACAGTGATCCCCATAACCAAAACCTCTCCTTTGATATTGAAAAACCAGAGTTCGTCACTTCCCCCACTTCCTATCACACTGAGGCAAATGACATTGACGGTAATTATTTGCCGTGTGAAGGTGTTCTCTCGAGTTACTTCTGATCTGACTTTAATCGGAATCTAAAGGTGCGATCGCAAACAGGCCGAGAATGAGCCAAAATTTCACAGGGATATCTGTGGAACTCATTTATGCCGGTGCCTGGACTTTGCTTCGAGGTGTGGATGGGAAACGAGAAATAACATTTAGCGGCTGCAGCTGAGAGTAGATCTATCACTCTGCCAACTGTGCTCTCTCATCCCTCCTTGGGCTCGGATGAGAGCTTTAACCTTGAGGGCAAGGCGGTGGTGAACATATGCAAGTAATTTGTACAGAATAAATAACAGGATGATCTTTTGACAGTCAGCGCAGCCGCTCTGGGCTTTATTATTGGCACACAGCTCTCTGGGGACAACAGTGCCAAGCTTCGAGGTGTCACTATGGAGACCTGGAGCTGCTTTTGATACTCATTACAGCGTAAGTGCTTAGTGGATGGAGCTCACACATCACTATATCATCGCAGGTTTTGCCAAAAAGAAATTTATATACAGAATTGTTATTAATAAGAGTTGATAATAAAAAAAACAATATGATTTAGAGGTTCTTTTACCGTACAGAGGTTAAAACATACGTGTGAAAATGCTCACTCAGTTAAACAAGACTTGACATTCACACACCATTACATATGATGGGTGGGGAGCTATTTGGGAAATGTCTAATACCATGTGAGAAGTGGATCAGTGGAAACAAACATCTCTTTCCTCCCCCACCTTTTTTTTCCCATTGATTGAATCATTCCTCTCAGCTATCAAAGCCAAGCGAAAATCTCATAGAAAGATAAACCTTAACACCAGATCAGTCATTCTCGTCACCGCGTCGGATGACCTCGCCGGCGCAGGTACAGATTATGGATCGGCTCATTTCCCGTATATGAGGCAAAAAACAGATGGATTGCTTATTAAAAGACTTTAGACGTGCCAGTGGTCATTTATAAAAGCTTAAAAAGTGGGTTGGAGGTGACATTCTTTCAGGAAGGAGAAAGATTTAAAATGGCATGATTTCCCAAAGGCCTCAGTAACCAAATCTCACTTGGAGAGAAAACTCGGAGTGAAATATAACCATCATAGATTTGTGTGATTTGTTCTGTGTATGGATTCAGAAAAGTTCGGATCAGCGAGGGGTCTGTGCAATAAAACCTCAGCGTAGCTCAGGGTTGAGATTCTCATTGGATAATGTTGGCTACAGAGGACAAAAAAATAGCCCATTAGATAATTTAATTACCTGGACAATGGATGCATGAGTGTTTGCGATTAAATGCTCAATTCAGCCAGCATTTTGAATATTGATATGGATGTAATTCTTGCTGGAACCTCGCTCTGGCTCAGCGGTTGGAATGAAAACATTGCCTGATGCTTTACAGAGATTAATAACAACCACCACCGCACATTTACACTGGATAGATGGGAGAAGAACATTTTATCAGACATCTGTTCAACCCAACCAATCGGAGACACTTGGACCTGAAGCTCCCTCGCAGAACCAAATAAAGCCGTGAATTGTTGCTAACACTGAACAGTGACTCGTGGTGGACTGTCATCCAAGAATACCACATAAAACCAAATCATTCATATAAAGCTCTGCTGTCCCTGCGGCTTTGAGCTGGGCCTTCAGAGCTTATAAAGGGGATAGCAAAGCCCTTTAAGAGACTTTGTGGCCTCTGGGGTTAAGGTAACAGCTAATTGTTCTGCTCGGGTTCTGAAGATATTCGCAATGAGCTCATGAATCGAGCATGTAACTTATGCATCAAGCCACATCCTCTCATTCTTCTCATGCAGCATGCACCCTGTGATTTATGGCTGGACAGTGGCCTGTAGAGGTGTTGGATTCAATGAAATACAAGGGAGAACATCTGGAAAGCCCATTAGCTCCAAATCACAGCTTGAGCCACTTTGATAGTGAGATGCAAGCCTGGAATGGACATGCTGGTGCACACTGAGGGACACTGAGGATTTCTCATCGAACAGACATGAGAAGAGAGGGTTGTTCATATTTTAAGTAGCTCAATATTAATGGTCCTACTTAAAGCACCAGGTGAGCTAACAAGAGCCTTAAATGAGCCTCTTCCATGTGTTCCTAATGTCTCCCAGATGTGGAGTACTTCAGTCCTGTTGGCGTCCTTGGTTGGAAGCAAGAGCGCCTCCTAATCTGAAAAATGAAAAGGCCTTGATAGGATAAAGAATCCATTCTAAAGCTGCGTGACACAGCCAGTGTTACACAAGTCATTCTAGTCAAGGATAATTGGGTAAGGAGAGCATCGGCAGGGTGTGCCTGAACAAGGTACCTCTGCCTCCACTCATCTCAGGCCCGACATAAGAGCGTGGGGAGGTGTGTTGAAATACAACCCCGTCACCATTCATCCTCACCCCCTCGGTGCAACAATGACTCGCATGCAGTCTGCTTTTCATTTAAAGGAATTACCTTTGGGAGGCCAGAAGACGTCTTCAAACTTGCTCTGTGTGTGTTCTTCTCATCCCTGCAGAGCTGTCTCATTAACACAGGCTTGGTTTAGCGTAGCCATCTCTGTCCTGCTGAAGCCTGCAGCCTGCCGAATGGAAGCTGAATGTAATGACTCACACACAGACACACACACACACACACACACTCACATTATAAAGATCCTGCACACCCTCCCCGGTTACAGCAGCACTCCTCCGGTCGTTGCAGCTTACACTGCCAGCCTCTCAAACGAGAGGACTGTGATACTGAGGCCACTTAAGGCTGAGCGTGAGAGAACAGAAGAGGCAGGAGGGAGAGCCGGGTGTTGTGTGAAGTAAAAAGAGTAGCACTGGATTAGTCTAAATTATGACTTTCATGAGATTTTGCAATGATGTGCGCAGCTTACCTAATGAGGTTTTTGACACGGTACATAAGTTCTTATTGCTTTGCAGTCTGAAGTCTGACCTGTTGTCTTAACTTCAGTTTGGAGTGGAACAGCTATTACTCTTTTCCTGTGTAAAACTTGTTTTACTGCTGCTGAAAAAGCCCTAATTAGTCAATCATCAGTAGGGTGGCTACTTCCTTAAGAGCACTTAAGAGTTCAGGCGTCGTCTCACCGGGGTGTGGCTCATATCATTTACATTTCATTAAAGCATGCTGCGAGACGTCACCGATTTCTCCAGTAAACCGTGAGTTTCCATGAAGCAAGCACATGGGTGGGTTTGGGGGGTG
>NW_005187410.1:6436343-6439446 GCF_000239375.1 Pundamilia nyererei
GGGGGACGTGTCACCCATCAGGAGCTGTCAGAGGATAGAATCCAGATCCTTGGCCAGGAGAGGCCAGGCCAGCCAGCTGTCACCTCGCTGACACTGGCTGAGACCATCCATCTGGCTGAGAGAGGCCCACCATGGGTGGGTGGAAAGAAACTCGCCAGATCCCAGACTGTATGCACATGAAGGTAGGAATGTACATATACAAGCAGACATTTTTTGTTAGCGCACAGACACGGCGACAAACATTTAAGGGCATTCATGCAAGCGCTCTTCTACGCGTGCACGCCTACGGGAACTTGCACAATGTGGCAGAGCTATTTTGAGTAATCACCAGCCACCAGCGCAATCTGTGCTGCTGTCCACATGAATCACTCCCTCACAGACAGATCCAGGAAATAGACGTGACACGCCGCCATCAAGCTGAACAGAGACAAATAAACAATTATAACATGTAGCGCTCACTTTCACATACAGCAACACCCTGTATCAGAGAGTGATTTTCAACAACAGAAGGTTGGTTTTTTTTGTTGTTGTTCTGCACACCTATGTATCATTATAGCTTACTTTAAAGCTCCTCTGCTGGCGGTAATGATTGAACGAGTGGCAAGCTTCTTCTAATCCAAATTTAGACACGCTACAGTCGTAGATCTACCTCTCTGTTCGGTTTTTCCTGGAATTTTTAGTGCAGTAATTTGCTTGAGTAAAACATCTTTGCTACACATCGGATGAGAATGTAACTCATCTACCCTGGCACACCAAAATAAAAGGGATCACTGAAGTTGCCAGACATATGGAGAGCATTTGGAGATATTCAGATTCCCTGGCGACCACAGCAGAGACAGGAAGAGTGTTGTACATCTTGTTTTCGTAACAACTAATTTCAAAAACTTAAATGGCCGCAATTGTTCCCAAAATTCTTTTAACCAAAAGAAGCTTATGATTAATTTACTGTTTTCAATTTTTTTTTTTAAGTTTAAAATCAGTTTTGACTTGACATATACACGGATTTTGACTGAAAGGCGTATCATTGATGATTGCCTTTAGCATTCATAATGACAGCAATTTGAATCAGAGCTGGGTTTTTCAGTAAAGCTCCTTTTTTCTGTGAGGGAGAAAGAAAAAAAAATCAATTGCCCAATACAGGGTTTATATGCCAGTCATCTCTTTAGCTTTTTATCTGCTGTACTGTAAAAATCTTGATTTTCAAGACCTTTAGATGTTTAGATTCTTATCCATCATGTAATACAGCGTGGGAGACGTTTTTTGGCCCTAAATTCACCCTTGTAGCATGAAAAATACACAGAGAGAGTCATAAATATCTATTATCAGTGATATAAAGGGCAAGGAGTTCAGCATCAAATAGTATGGATTCCGCAGAGGCCTGATCTCAGCTTCATTAAGTCAGTCTGGGATTACACGAAGAGAGAAAAGCAAGCGAGACAGCCTGAATCCACAGGAGAACTGAGGCAAGTTCTTGGAACAACTTACCTGCCAAGTAATTTTAAAGCAAAGTGCATCATGGAGAACCGGTGGTGTATTAAAGGCAAAGGGCGAACAGGCAAAATATTTATTTCATTATTTGCCTGTTCGCTGTCCTTTGTTTGAAGTTAACTGATAGATCAGACCTACAGCTTTACTTCACATGATGCTACAGTCAAAGCATCTGTTACATTTTTGTTTACCGTAGCACTGAATTTGTTGAATGATTGCTCCGAACGATGCTCCTTTATGTGAGGACTTCATTAGAGGGGCTCTGGTATTGTAGCAAACAGCAGGGTATGAAATGAAAGCTAAAACAGTATTAAAGTAGAAAAGTACAACATCAGACTAGCAGTGCTTACCCAGCGCTATAGCCCCTAGCACATTATTTCTAATAAGAGAGGTTATCAGCAAGAGTACAGTATATGACTATTAGTATTACTGTATAATAACAGTCGTATAAAGCCAAACATATGTATCATTATTTTCTAGCAATAGTGTATCTCAGCCCTGTTTTGTCCAATCACAACTGCTTATCAAACCCTGAATTGGATAAGCAGCTGAGAAAATGTTAGAAAATGGACTGATGTAAGAAGTGCATCTCTACACACTTCAATCCGGATGTTCTTCTGGTGAAGTCATTGCAGTTTCTTATCACACTATCGCACACACTGAGACAAGAGGCACCACTGAGCCATGGGAAATGTTACGGAAAACACACGGGGCAGACTGGAGAAGGTAAAGACAGACAGAGGACGAGATTGGGAAACAAAGATCAATGATAATGTGATCTGATGACATATGCAGTTGAGTGAGTCGTTCCCCTCTGGTGGTCTCGCCATCGACCGACTCCGAGCCGAAGACAGCGAATTTTGTTTGGCTTGGCTTTAATCTTCCCATCAGACGATATGAAGCAGGCATTGTGCTGCAAGTGTTTTCCATTTTGCCACGAGAGAATTGTGTCAGGTTTTGCAAGTGCACAAGCAAAGATACGTCAGCGTGGCACTCTGACAGGCAGCTTGTTCAAATAAAGAACTGGAGCTTAGCACCTCTGCTGTTGAGAAACAAAATTAAAGCGATTCCCTTTGCTGCTTCTCAGAAACTGTCTGTCCATGGTGCTGAATTCATGCATTTATACATTTCTAATTGCTGTTTCCCTCCTCAGTTAATTAGCAATGGCTGCTGGAGAGTTTGAAAAATGGTTTTTGCTTTGCAAAGTAAGCTTGGATGGACCTTATGTTTGACAAACAGTGGTGATTGTTTGAAACTGTGTGAAATCTGATGCGGGAGGTTGGAGTACAGCATGTAAATCAAAGTGCAAATGTGATAGTCATCAATTTTATTTTTCTCTTTCAAGGGCTGTTAATGCTTTGCAGCGCATTTGTCACTTTGAAATGCTTACATGCTCACAACGACAATGCTAACACGCCTTTGTTTTGAACGCCTCATGTTTCCCATCTTCACCACTATAAATATTCATCTGGTGATCAGGACCAAACGCGAAGCTTAGGCTGGTGGTAATATGTTTTTTAAGGAACTTTTAAACAATAGTATCGAAGTGCAGCTGAAAGTTTATACTAAATCAAATCAGGGTGTGCCGATTTCTTTAATCTACCACTTGATGGTG
>NW_005187410.1:6440506-6445675 GCF_000239375.1 Pundamilia nyererei
ATTATTCCTTACTACTGAGATCATTTTTGGTTCAGGGAGGACAACCAAACAAGTTTCATTCTTCTACCTTGCACTTATTTTATCTCTCCCATTTGTAGCCCTTATAGGTATGTAAGTAGGATATTAATGAGTGTTTCCACTGTGTGCTTACTGCCGTGGGTATAATAATCCTTTTGCCTTGGGCACGCTTGAATTTTACATGATGACCAAATGTTAGTAAAGCATAGAGGCTGAATTCTGCCAAGTATAGTCATAAACATCCTCACCCAAGAGGAAAAGCCTGTATGATGAAGTATAATAATAACAGTGAAAAACAATGCTTTGGCTTTGGTATTAATGCTGGAACAGCAGAGGGTCTGAAGACAAATCAAGCCTTAACAGAGGCCTTTTATAGAGATAGGCAAGAACAGGATATTATTTCATTATTATGTCTCAGCTTCACTTAACAATTTAGCCACATCATTACAGTGGCGCCCAGGTTGCAGTGTCACAGTAAAGTATGGCCCAGAGAGAGAGCCAAGAACTTTTACTGAGCTGATATTAATTGATTTGTCCTGATCTACCCAGGCCTGGCCTCCCTGGGCTCAGCCTCCTCAGTGGAGCAGTGCCAAGGCTCTGTCCTAACTCTGCATAAAAATAAATGAGAAGCTCTGGGGCTAGTCTCTAAAGCCAGAGGATATTGTTCGATTTCACGTCAGCCCTCCAGGAGGCAATTTAAACAACCCAGCATGCTAATCAACCTGGTATAAAAAGCAGTTCTGGAGGGTAGCCCATTCTTCTTTTTTTCTCACTCTCTCTTACTGCAACAAGGCCAAAAGGACATAAACAATCCAAGGGGAAAGTGTAATTGGACCAGTGTCTATGCAGGCACTATCACACTCCAGCATAATCTCGCTATATGAAGTGACACAGAGAACGACTTCTTACAATAAAGGGCATGCCTCGGCCAGTTGTACAATATAATAGGTTGACAAACCATTTTTCAAAATACAGGAAAACCTTAAAATGCCCTTCTGCTGTAACAATCAATACTGAGAATCAATTCCTACAAACAAAGACTGTTAATGTGGAAAAAAAACAAAGCAACTCCTCTAGAAGATTATGAGGTAGGATGCGAGAGTCCGTGTTCCTGCTGCCATCGACACAGCATCTCAGTTGAACTCGTTTCGGAGAGGCAGAGACCAGCGCCAACAAATAATTCAAACCTCTAATATTCCCCTGCTTTTTGTTATAGCCGTAGAAATATGATAGCGTTCATTCTCCGCTTGTGCCATGAACCCACGGGTCACATGGTAGCAGATCACAGACTTCTGTGTGACTCAGAGGTTAAACTAATCATGAATGACTTTCTCACATGGCCCACGCAGTGCCCTTAGAAATCTACACCAGCTTGTCATCCAGCGGTGGGTCGAACCTGCCTTTCATGTATTTGCATCACTGAGCGGTTTAGATGGCCTGATGGTTATGCTTCTCGTGTCACTGACCTGCTCCTCGCTGAATTCACCGTTAGCTATGCAGTCCTTTATTTCCATGGAGTGATGAAACTGTCTATTTCACTGATAAGCTGTGAAAGACATCCTTTCAACATCAGTCTGGATTCATGCAGATCTTCACAGTGGATTTATGCAACACTTCACAGGTACACTACCCTGATCTCAACCACACATCTGAATGTTTGAATGTTTAAAAAAATGACATTAAATACATTTCTGAAAATCAATATTTCATCGTTGTATGTTTCTCAGTTTGTGTTTTCCTGCCTTTAGAGAAACAAATGTCCTTCAACCATCTCAATACTGAAGTCTAAAAAAGAATAATTTCTCAGAAAAAATCAGCTGATGGCTTAAAGTAACAGCTGATAAACACTGCCACCTATTGACAGAACAATAGTTTTACAATTTATATCAACTGATGCAATACATGAGGGTAGATTATATATCTGCAGTCTTAACTCGACAAACACGGAAGGAATTTTTTTTTTTTAAGTTTACTTCACTCAAGTAGGCATGTACAGCACATTTACATCAAAGTCAGATACTGCTGTAGTATCTTTCTGTGAAAAACTGAAAGAAACATAACAAAGTTAATACAAAAAGAGCAGAACAAGAAAACCAAAATGCCACAGCACCATTCTAACTTAATTTACATTTAATTAATGAAAGATAGCAATTATATCATAAGTTAATAGAAATTTCAGTTGTTATTGCAAAAGTGTTTTAAAAAATTGCATAAAAATACTCTAAAGAACCTTTTAAACGTAGATATGATGCAGACAAATTGCCATTATGACTTTATTTTCTTACAGATATGCATAACAAATACCCTTTTCTTTCATTAATTTAATTTAATCTTGTCACAGTAAAACTGTACTGTATAAGATTGTGATAGTGCATCTTTTAATTGAATGAAATTTCCCCCTAACACATATACATAAAACTAGAGCTTTTAAAATACTATTGAACATACTGTATCATCATAATCATTTTTATCATCATTTATAAAAGAATACATTTACATGTAGTTGTCAAACAAACACATTCACTAACTAGAAGTGCCAAGATACACAAGAATGCATTATTTCATGTAATTTCTGTTGCATAATTTCAGACCAGCCCTCTGCAGTGGTCTGTAAGATGACTAACTCTGTGGTATTTTTAGAAGCTGTTTTGTTAGCATAATAGTATTTGCTGATTTATAGGAGGTCTTTGATATCTTATCTACTTTGAAAAAATAAAATGAATGGTGACCTCCGGTCTAAAGTCTCTGATATAATTGTCTGTTTTTGTTTTCAGTGTCTCCTACCGTTAATCTGTCTGTTTTTCTGGCCTCTCTGAGCAAATAATTGTTTGCCTTTGTTCTGACTCAGACTGAAGGACTTCTATACTCTTTTCAACTGTAGACTAGATCTTTATAAATATCTTACAATTTCAGTTTTGAGATCTGTTTCCTTCTGGATTGCAATCAACAGGTTGACTTTTCTTTTGAAAGCCTTTATCTCCACTAAGGCTTTTCCACCCTGGTTTTTTCTTCTTCTATGCCTCACGGTGGACTTTACTATTATCCTTTGTAGTTTCACCTTTATCTGCCTCACCTGTGTGTTTTATGCCTGGATTACATGTGCGTGTACCCTGTGGATGAATGATTTGAATCATGCACCAAACTAATAACATTTAGTGGGTACACACTCAATCACTGTAAAGGGATCTCTTATAAGCAAATGGAAGCACTCACTTGAATGAGTAAAATAATTTTTTGCTCTTTTTACATGTATGTGGGGTGAATGTAGCATTGCAAGTTCAGTCTGTCTGAAAGGTCAACTGAACTGAGAGAGAGAAAGGCTAAAATGTGTGAAAAGACAGTTCTTTGAGAAAATTGTATGTAAATGACACAATGCTACCAGGACTGCACGTGCTGCATCAGCATCTTTAGAAAGGCGTTCATTAGTTTAGCCTTTTTTTTGAGGATCGGGCTCTGTTGCTACAGGGTTACAGTTACTATTGCCATGTCCCGAGGCAGAATTCTTTGCTTTCATCACCTCTACCACCTGATAGGATCAGAAACTTGTTCGTCCTTTTCTTGCTGATTGTCTTCTATTTCTTTTTGTGCTCATGTTTCTGCAGTTTTCTGTTCAGGAATGATAGATTACTATTTTTTCTCATTTATGACATTCAATTAATTTCCTTCCCCTGAGCCTGATGATTTCCCAACATTTTCCTCATTAGGTTGTCCCATAGCCTTTTTTGAGTTGGAGTCATCCACATGTTCCCCAGCATCATTGTTAGATGCCCTCCTTGGCTGGGGTCAAAGTTGAAAGCGGCTCTGCAGCAAATGGAGAGGCCCATTTTCAGGAGCAGACACTATTTTTTTTCTCTTTTTTTGTCCAAGTCTGAAAAAAAAAAAAACAGTAGAAAGAGGAAAAAACAATTAGCAATGAAAGTGCACTAGTCTGTTAATAACTTGTAGTCAAAGACACCAGTATAGCTCAGTTCGTTGAGCAGGTGACCCATATGCCAAAAAGCTACTGCAGGGGCCTGGCTTTGATTCTGACCTGGGACATTTGTCAGTCTATCAGCACTCTGACCCTCCTTTCCTCTCTGATCTACTGTCCTGTCATAAAAATAAATCTTTAACAGGGGAAAAATATTTTGCAGTTAAAATAAACTAGTCCTACTAAGTAGACATTTAATCAAAAGATCATAGCAAAAAAAAAAAAAAAAACCAGTTTTCAAGAAAGCCTCAGACTGCATTAAAATGGATAATCAAAATAAAAGTCAACAAAATTTGCTCTCTTTCAATTTTTAACTTGTGTATTAATCCAGTTATAAAACTAGAAAATATTATTATATGTATAATATATAACCAATTGCTTGGGTCTATGCTAATGTTTCTCTACTACAATTATGAGGAAATACCTGAGCGTTAAGTACAAACAATAAAGGACAGCCCTACTGCCACACACTTTGTACTTTGCATCACAACGCTAAGCACACATAATACAAATTTGAGTGTTTCATCTAATGGTGTTACACTCTCCCTACACTAAACCATAAACAGACAAACTCTACAGGTCAGGATATATTTTACAGGTTAACTATAAATGCTCCTCCCATTAGTTACTTGCATTGATTCACTTTGTATGGTGGTGCTCTAATGAAGTGAAAGTGTTTAACCATTACAAGAATTCACAGAGAAAGCATGAAAAAACCTCAGCATAAATTTGACAGCTGACATTAATTTTGCAGCCTTAATACTGACAGCCCTGTTTTTGTTTGCTTGTTTGTTTGTTTTTAAGCTTGTTCATTTTTGTGCAAGTTATTATACTACCGTGATCAGCCATACTCAGAAGCACATAAAGAAACATTAGACATGATAAATCTTGAAATAGGTCAGTTGTTTTATTTGTTGTTGTTCCCAAAAATGACCTCTGGCAAGAAAGCCTATTTTGTGCTACAAATGGCTTTGTAACTTTCTACTATAAAAATGTCTGGTTGTTTTTATTACTACAGTTAAAAAGAACAAAACAACAACAACAACAAAAAACTGGACAGTCTGGGCAATGACCTGCCAGAAATTTTCCTGTTATTTTACACAATTATTCCTTACAATCTAACTGCAATGAGTCATAAATTTTCCAAGGCCGAGCAATATCTAGGCCTACAAATATGATAC
>NW_005187410.1:6445695-6447192 GCF_000239375.1 Pundamilia nyererei
TTTCAGTGTCTCCTACCGTTAATCTGTCTGTTTTTCTGGCCTCTCTGAGCAAATAATTGTTTGCCTTTGTTCTGACTCAGACTGAAGGACTTCTACACTCTTTTCAACTGTAGACTAGATCTTTACAAAGATTTTACAATTTCAGTTTTGAGATCTGTTTCCTTCTGAACTACAATCAATAGGTTCACTTCTTTTCTGAAAGCCTTTCCACTATAGCCTTTCATTATGGCTTTTCCTGTCTGTTTTTTTCTTATTCTAGGCCACACGGTGGACTTTACTATTATTCTTTGTGGTTTCACCTTTGTTTGCCTCACCTGTGTGTTTTATGCCTGGATTACATGTAAATGTACCCTGTGGATGAATGATCCAATCTAATAACATTTAGCAGGCACACACTCAATCACTGTAAAGGAATCTCATATACACAAATGGAAGCACTCACTTGAATGAGAAAAAAATCATTTTTTACTCTTTTTACATGTATGTGGGGTGAATGTAGCACTGTAAGTTCAGTCTGTTTGAAAGCTCAACTGAACCGAGAGAGAGAAAGGCTAACATTTGTGAAAAGACAGTACTTTTGAGAAAATTTTATGTAAATGACACAATGCTACTGGGCTGCATGTGCTGCATCAGAATCTTTAGAAAGGCGTTCATTAGTTTAGCCTTTTTTTGATGATCGGGCTCTGTTGCTACAGGGTTACAGTTACTATTGCCTTGTCCCGAGGCAGAATTCTTTGCTTTCATCACCTCTACCACTTGATATGATCAGAAACTTCTTGCTGATTGTCCTCTCCCAAGTGTGTAGCTTTTTGTGCTCATTTCTCTCTAGTATTCAGATAAGGAATGGTAGATAACTCTTCTTTCCCATTTATGACAGTAGATTAATTTCCTTCCCCCGAGCCTGATGACTTTCCAACAATTTCCTTATTAGGTTGTCCAGTAGCCTGTTCTTTGTTGGAGTCATCCACATTTTCCCCAGCATCATTTTTAGATGCCATCGTTGGAGAAGCTGGGGCCAAAGATGAAAGCGGCTCTGCAGCCGACAGAGAGGCATTATTTTCAGGAGCAGACATTTGGTCGTCATCTGCTTTTTTCACCAAGTCTGAAATAAACAGTAGAAAGATTTAAAAAAGAATGTGCGCTAGTGTGTTAATAACTTGTAGTCAAAGACACCAGTATAGCTCAGTTCGTTGAGCAGCTGACCCATATACCAAAGAGGTACTGCAGGGGCCTGGCTTTGATTCTGACCTGGGACATTTGTCATTCTATCAGCACTCTGACCCTCCTTTCCTCTCTGATCTGTACCTATTATAAAATAAATGTTTAACAGGGAAAAATGCTTTACAGTTAAAATAAACTAGTCCTATTCACTGGATGTTTAATCAAAATGGTCATAGCCAAAAAAACAGTTTTCAAGAAATGGTAAATGGCCTGTATTTATATAGCGCCTTACTAGTCCCTAAGGACCACAAAGCGCTTTACATATCCAGTCATCCA
>NW_005187410.1:6447291-6448459 GCF_000239375.1 Pundamilia nyererei
GAGGCTGCCGGACACTGGCGCCACCGGGCCCTCTGACCACCACCAGTAGGCAACGGGTGAAGTGTCTTGCCCAAGGACACAACACCGAGACTGTCCAAGTCGGGGCTCGAACCGGCAACCTTCCGATTACAAGGCGAACTCCCAACTCTTGAGCCACGATCGCCCTGGCCACAGACTGCATTAAAATAGTTAATCAAAATAAATGTCAACTGAATTTAGCGCATATTCAAAGTTCTAATGCGTATATAAACTAGAATTCGTAGATAGAAAGAAAATACTGAACTGCTAAGTATAAACAATAAAAGACAGTGATGCTGCCACATACTTTGTAATTTGTATCATGACACAAATTGACAATTGACAACATGACAATTGACCCTACACTAAACCATAAACTCTACAGGTTAACAATAAATGCTCCTCCCGTTGGTTACTTGCATTGATTTACTTGGTACGGCTGCTCTAATAAAGTGAAAGTGTTTGAAATAAGTGCTTCACAGTGCAAGAAAGCACAGAGAAATCATGAAAGAAACATAAATTTGACAGCAAATTGATTTTGAAAAACTTATTTATCGGTTTGTTTTTTATTGTTATTTTTTAGGCTTCTTTATTTTTGTCCAGTTGATTATAATGTTATGTATACTGTGATCAACTTTGATGGCCACAGTGAGAAGTGACATTAGGTATAGAAAAACTTTAGTTCAGTTTCTGTTTAATAATTAGCAATAAACAAATGGCCCTTTTTAAAACATGCATAATCTTCAGTAAAATGAGTAGGAACAAAAGGATTTCTGTATTGGTTTTTTTTTTCACATTTCTTCCTGACAATTAAAGCTCTTCCAACATTATCCAAAAATATCTTTGTGTGACTTTAAAGGGAAAAAAATATGTCACATTGATAAAATCTGCATAATTTTACTTTAAATTATTTTAAATTATTCAAAAATACTCAAAATACAAAAAGCACACTAAACAACAGTGAATCATTTTTTCTGTTAGAGAAACAGTCACATATTTGGCACACTAACCCTAAACACCAAATTACATTTCATGTTCAAAAACTTGTCAGTTTTTGTCTTGCTAACTAATTTTTTTCCTGTGACTATTCTGAATCTAGCTTTCATGGTATACTTTCAAATAGGGATGGGTACCGGTGTCCGGTGCCATG
>NW_005187410.1:6461894-6476148 GCF_000239375.1 Pundamilia nyererei
AGAAGCTGCCTTGGGAGTTGGGAGTTAGTAGGTGGTAGTGCTGCTAAGTTAGTTTGGTTAATGATGTTTTAGGTTAATGTATGCATGCTTACAATGTTTAATCTTTTCCATGTTCACTATTATAACTTTTCATGTGCTAATTAGGATCAAACATGAAACTTAGGTTGCTGGTGATGAAAAGCTTGTTTCTTGACGTACTTTAAAAATATAGTTTAGACATGAAGCCACAAGTTTATACAAAATTCCAGCAGTCACCAAATGCTAGAAGGAAACTATCAACATTAAAGAAATGAAACCAGTAAGTGCCAAAAATGTAGTACGTTAAACTGCTGCAGTACTTTAGGGTGACTCCATGAACAACTCAATCCCCATAGATCAGTGTTACATTTAACACTTTAACTTTGATTTAGTTTTAGCGTGATTTAGGCATTTCAGTTATTTCTGTTTTAGTCTATTTTTAGTTGACTGAAAACCTAAAGATTCACTTGACTAAAATATATCGTTTAAAGGTTTGTTTTGTTTTCATCAGTTTTTGAACTGTGACAAATGTGTCCTTTGTTTATTGCATTTTCATGAGAAACAAGAAACATGGGAGCTAGTTGTGCTGTACCATTTGCCAGGGGCAGATCAAATGCTGATCATTCTAACTGCATTACTTCTAAACTGGTCCCACCTTTCTACACAACTTAATTAGTTCTCATTGGACCTCGTTTCTACAGATCTTTTTTGTCATTGACAAAAATGTCAGTATCATTATCATCATTTTATTTCCCATGCATTCGTTTTTATTTAATTAACATCTTGTTTTTGTCAGAAAATCAAAGGTGGCTGATAAAAATAAATGTGTTGTAAAGGGTCTGATTCTTATATAGCGCTTTTCTACTCTCCCGGAGTACTCAAAGCGCTCTATACAACATGCCTCATTCACCCATTCACACAAGCACTTCTTAACACAAGTGCAACTAATAAACATTCACACAAATTCACACTGATGAACGGATCGGAGGGCAATTTGGGGTTAATATCTTGCCCAAGGATATTACAGACTGGGGAAACCAGGAATCGAACCACCAACCTTCCAATCAGTAGCTGATCTGCTCTGCCACATGAGCCACAGCCACCCCATTTGTAAACCACTGATTTGTAAACACGCAAATCAGTCCATGCATGATTACATTGCCCCACCCATCAAAAGTCTGCGCATGCGCCAAACTATCGCCCATCTGCAATTGTTGGACTGATGATTGCCGGTTGGAAAAGTTTTACATATCGCCCAACCTTAGTTATTACTACTGTCTTTATGCATGCTCAATCATCAAGGTATGTAGAACCCAAAAAGTTGATTCTGTTCATGTGGACGCAGCATTTTCAGTGGGAGAAATGTTTTGTCACTCATCCAAGTGACTTCTTCAGTCTCAGCTGACTGCAGGTTTTCCCAATCTTAAACAGTACATTTCTTCAATAGCTGAACTGAATAGAATTGTTCATTCAGTGGGCTGGTTTCAGTTGTCTCTGACTGAAAACACTACGTCCAGATGAATAGAATAAACCTATTGGGTTATTACCACTGTTTCTGCACTCAGAAATGGTGGACAACACTCTTTTTTTCACCTGAGCCAATTGATTGATTTTCTTTCTTTATTCCAAGGGCCTGTTGTGAGTTGACATCTTCCGCAGCAACAGGTGCCTCGTTGTTCAAAGGAGAATTTGGCTGGACTGCAGATGGACAAATACCATTTTCAAGTGAAACCGATGTTTGCTCATCTGCCCTTTTCTCTGACTCTGGAAGAAACAGTAAAAAGAGCTTTGGACTAAACCAATCTTAAAAATTTGTCAAGAAAGTCAAGAAGCCATTTCCCAAGAAAACAACGGTGTGACTCTTTTTGTAGCAGGAAAAAAAAAAGTAGTTTATTGTTGTTGATTCTGCACCTGTCTGTTTAGAAATGGTGTTTGTCATGTCATCTGATTTACTGTCTTCTTTTTTCCTATTATCTTCCACTTCATTTTCTATAGAGACTGGATCTGAGATGGCAGAGAGAGAGAGAGATAATAAAACAAGTTGTTTTCCCCAAAAAGTTGGTTATTATATTTCACTGGTTCAATCAATTAGCATGAGTGGAAAAACAACAATTACCTATCAGTCCTTGTTCAATGTTTTGAACAATCTTCTTCACTGTAAGGAATGAATTACAAACAGAAAAAAATGAATCTACTGCAATATCATACCACTGATCAGTGATTATAAATAACAAAAACATTTTTGAAGAAAATAATCTTGAAAACCTCTCATCTTGTGTGGCTTTCACCATTAGGAGCCATTTAGATGGCTTAAAGCAGTGGTTCCCAAACTTTTTTTGCTAGACCCCCCCTTTGTTTTACAAGAAAAACGTCCCCCCCCATCCCCCAAGTGACGAGGACAACGATGTGACCGTTTCAGGAGATGATAAAATCTTTCTTAACACCCTGATAGCTTGCTGAAGAACTCGAGTTTCTTCTCCCCCCTCCATGCTGTCAGACACTTGAAAGTGACCCGCGCGTGCTTCTCAGCCAATCACAGCGGTACAGACACCCAGCCTTCCGTTTCCATTAAACTCCTTCTGTTTCCACTATACTCTTTCATTCACATACATTATTCTCTTGCATACATATTTTCTTCAGACATGTATGCATTTTCTTCTTACTTACACATATTATTTGTGAGATTAAATGCATTTTGAATGCATGTAAATGAGAGAAAAATGTAGGAATGCATAAATGAAAATGCATGTATGTTAGAGTGACAATTTGTAAATATGTACATTAAAATACAAGTATAAGAGAGCACAATATTGCAATGTGTGTGCTAAATATGTGTAAACATGAGAATAAAAATATCTAAATATAAAAATTTAATTAAAATATGTGAGAGTGACAATACGTGTGTCTGACAGAAGAATATATGTATGTGAGAGTGAAAATATATGTGTGCGAAAGAAGAATGTATGTGTGTGAGAGTGAAAGAATGAATTTAGGCTTGTATGGCCCCTCATAGCAGGTATTACACGCTTACATACACACACGCAGTTACTGTCCCTCCATTTAGAAAGGCAGAGGCGTCATGGTATAATTATTTTACGTGTAGTAGTTTTTTTCCTGTGTAATAATATTCAACATTGCTATCAATACATTTTTTAAAAAATCTCTCTCTGTGCAAAATGGGTTTAAAAACATAAACAGCTGTGGGATACTGTTTGTCCGTGATTTAGACAGGGGGAACAAATCGTGGCAGGATGAGCCTGATGTTATTTGTATCCCGCTGTAACTTTACTGTATAAAGAGCTAACATCTCCAAAATGTCAAGAGTAGTTAGTCATTACAACAAGTGTTTGTGAACTAAAAATCAAGAATGTGGGATACTGTTTGTCCGTTATTTGAACAGTCCAGCACGTGCTCCTGACGAAGGGAAAACAAATTATGCAGGGGAGACCTACCTCGGCACTTGTGCAGGTGAAACTAAAGGGAAGATATGCTTCATCATATTTTCTAGTCTTTGGCTTAGAATGAAGTTGGTTTGGAAACATATTCAGCGATGCTTCATCTCCTGCTTTGCGTTTGTGTGGGCGCCCCGTGCTAGCAGTGTCCAAGCGCAATGGCTCTGCGGGCCCCAAACTTTGGGAAGGTCTGGCTTAGAGCAACTAATAAAACTTGAGATTTTATTAAATTATTAAGCAATGGCTGGCTAGGTTACGATTAGCTGTACTCCAGGTGCATCAGCTGCATTTTTAGTAAGTGTCTTCTTATAGCTGCCGTTTTGGGGGGGTTTTCAGAATATTTCCATATAACTGTGACCTGCTTTGTTTATTATAGGGAGAGACAGTGAAAAGAAAAGGTACACAAGGTAATGTTATGTGTCAGCTTATACATATTATACTAATCTAGATATGTCTTCTACACAGAAGGTCAGTCTTGATAAATCAATGCAAATAAATGTCTGCAACAGTAAATCAGCTACGTATTTATAGGACCACCTTGTGTCTTCCTTTTATATTTTATTTTCCCTTGCTGTAAGAGCTCTGTAACACCGAAATTTCTTATCTGTGGGATAATAAAGGTTTATTCTATTCTATTCTATTCTATTTGGTCCATGCCACCTCTCCACCAGCAATGAATGACTTCATAGAAATTAAGTCCAGCCAACACAAGGTTAAAACTAATCCTTGTCAACTGTATCTGCTAGGAAAATGCTAAAAGATGTTTAAAAACTGTAGTGTGGTGAGCTTCAGTGCAGCACCTAACCCAAAATTATGTATTTAATAAGGTGACAAACTGAAAAACTGAGCTTAGCAGGGGAGAAAAGTGGATACATGTGAAATGAGACATCAGCAGCACGATTGGAAAAACTGCAGAAACTTTCTAAGCAATTTACTAAGACAATTTACTAAGCTGAAGAATTTTGATAGTGTGTAACTGGTAAAGATTTTTTTTTCAAGTACTAGTTTGGTACATATGCTGTTTTCTAAAAAGTATGGAAATTAATCACTAATAACGAGTAAGTCCTAGTCCTGACCATACACATAAAGATATCTGTTGAAGTTTTATTTTTGATACTACTTCTAATCTTACTATTTTTAATCAATGTATTTCTGCACAAAAATAATTTTTCTAACAAACTGTCTGCATCTTCTGTCTTTTAATCCCTCAGCTGAAGCAAAGAATAGATTACATGAACCAGAAACTCAACACACACACATACACACAGAGAGAGTGAGATACACTTTTCTGGCTATTACGCTTTTTCACTGAAGCTAAAATAGGCGTATAAAACACTCCAAATCAGAGAACTGGAAAAACATTGAGCTACTTTTACTTTTACCTTTTCCAGTTTGTGGGTCCAACTTCTTGTGTTTTTCATCTTTGTGATCAGAATTGCTATTCTTCACAGTTTCTTCCGAATGGTGAAGCCGTTGGGAACAGGGCCTTGTTTCTCTTCTATGAAGAAGAGGGTCTGATGGTTGATCAGATTCATGATCTGAAATAGATGGAAATACAAAAAAAGTAACTTATTTAAAAGAAAAAATTAAAAGAAAAAATAATTTCCTTCCCAGGTAACCTCTTCATTGTTTATCTCAACAAAGTCGAAATAATCAGCTGATTATCCCCATTGGTCTAGTTATAGACCATTTATCATTTCTTCATTATTTAGGTTTTTTTTTTTAAAGATTGCTCATTTAACCTTCTTTTTTGCTGAGTTAGTTCATACATGTAAAATGTATGGTATTAATAAATTCCTCTAAAATCATTGATAATAGGTGATATTGAAATGACAACAGGTTTTAGGCCTTTGTCTGTTTGTTGTTCAGAACACCGCTGCACAGCACTGCATAATTGTCTCTCATCACTGAATTGTAAAAGTAATCATTAAATTAATGATGTCAAAAATATTTGTCACTAACAAAACAAAACACACAAGATTAGACATTTTTCCTTACCACTATGTGGCTGTTCCGCAGCGGTTTTCTCCTTTTTTGCAAAACATGCTGGAATCAAGAAAAAGGAGAAATAATAATAAATACGGAATGTGATTTCTTTCTTAAGTTACACTATGAAGGTTAAAGTCACTTAAACACAGAGGTTTTCAACAATACTCTACATAAATCCATTTATAAATATCCAATTAGTATTTAGATTGCCAAATAAAAAAAACATCAGTCCAGTAGAATGTATTATACTATCAAGTCAAGTCTGTTAACCTTATGTTACATACAGGATATACATGTCTGTGAAGGTTCTCAGTCATCCAGGTCATCGTAGACAGGATATACAGTTTCTCTGAATCTACCATATATCCTGTGTATCACTTGGTTTGTCGTGATAAGTTAGTATTTTTGGACCCATTCCTCTCAAGAAGTTTTCATTTCTTAAACTGTTGTTATTTTATTTTACCTTTATGCTTTACTGCACAGAACACTGCACCCAAAACACACAAGAGTAGTGCTATCACGCCAATAATCAGTCCAGTAATGAGTCCTGTTGAGGCTCCAACTGCACAGAAACACAGAAATCTAAATAGAACAACTTCAATAACAGTCAAACACATTTCCAATGCAGTTATATTTCCATAAAACCAGAGGTTTTAGACAACATGAACACTGCAGTCTCCCTTATTACCAAATGGATATGTATATGAATTTTCAAACATGCAATTAATAAAATATCTTTTTCCACTAATATAACTGATAACACAGTAGGTTGTGCCTTCTGCACATCATTGTCCAGGTATATTGTTATTTTTGTTACAGTAAAGTTAACAGAAAACTGCATTCTTTGAGATTAAAGTCACTGTTATTATCAGTGCAGTAGTTTAGGTGTTGTTTCCCAATTAAACCAGTGGCCTTTGGTGGGATAGGCCTTGAAGGGTCGTAACACACTGATAAAAGCAGTTTGTATCAAATGGTTTCTGAAAATGCCCAATTCAATCCATTAATTACAGCTAATTAGTAAAATCTTACCAGGGTAGCAATCCTTTGCAGTGAATGTAGCTATTTCTTTGGACAATTGGTTGCTCGCAGTACAGCTGTATACTTTATCATCATGTTCTGTCCCTAGAGGTATCGATAATATCTGGCCAGGCTGAATTTTTCCAGGTTGGCTCCACGTGTAGTTTAAGGATTGTGATGAGTGTGCAGAGCACATCAGTGTGGCTTCACTTCCTGATTTGTCAGAGCTGCTGCCATCGCTCATGTCACAGGTTATGGTGGGCTTGGTTACTCTGTCTATATACATGCAAAAATACAAAAAAGCAAATCTGAAATTAAAATACATAAAAAGTAAATCTTCTGACAATATATATTGCATAGACTTGCAAATGTATTCATGAATTAATACAATCATCTGGTGTATCATCGTGTTGCTGTCAATTATCCAAGTGTGAAAAAGGCTAAATCATTTCAAGCTGATGCTTGTTTAATAATTTACTGGCCCTGAGTTTGAGATATAAACTCACCAGCTTCTGGTTTGAGGCTGAGGAAGCTAAGGCTGGACTGACAACAACACATTTGGTTTGAAAATGCATAATAGCAGCTTGTATATGACACTACCTTAATATTAATTAGAATTACAATCCAATGTAGGTTATGTATATACGGTGTTAGGCTGCTTAACAAGTAACTAACTAGCTTTCTAAAGGGCAGAGTCTCTCTGAACCAAATACGAGTAGAATAAAATGCCCGATAAGTGACTAATTAAGAGATAAGCTGTTGTTATCATGATGAGCTGTGGGACGTTTTGGTGGAAGCACCAAGAGCTTTTATCCTTAAGGTACAATGCAACAATAGAGAAAGCATTCATAATCCTTCAGAATATCCTTCATATTTTTTTACAGTTATGAAAGTCAGAAGCAGAGTCAGAGTTAACTAATTGGTGTTCAGCTGAAAATTTAATGTAGCTATAAATAGAACTAATAATTTGCCAGAATAGGTATAAAAAACAGTTGAATAGTTTAATTAGAAATGTGTGATGTACAATCAGTACAATATAGAATTACCTGTTACTCCACACCACTGATGTTTGTTTTATAAAAGTGACTTGGGTTTTTTCATTTTTTTTTAGAAATTATAAAAGAAAAACTTTTTTATCCACAAGTTCAAATGTTAAATAATATTAAAAACAATAATAATAAAATATATATTCACCAGTGATCTGTTTCATCTGTTCAATGAAAAAACAAAATGCACTGACCTTCTGGAAAGCTTTTTTTTCAGCCTTGTACACATATCAAGTACAATTTCATTTCATACTCTGACTGCCTTCACGCAAAATTCAATGAAGATTTTAAACCAGATTCCAGTAAAGTAAAATCTCAAGTCTGCAACAAGAGTTCCTCCGGCCTTCCAAGCTGCTACTATGCTTCATTTTAAGTGCTTTAGCCCCTGGGCAGTGTTTGGTTTGGCTGATGTATATATTAATGTGTGTTGGGTGAATGAGACTTAATAGAAAGCGTAACAGAAAACGTAATAAAAAAGCGCTTTTGTTGCTCATATTGAATAGGAAATTGGAAGTACTACTCCAATTGTCATTATGACGTATTTGTTTGGCTATAACATGATTTCATATTTATACTGTTAGACAAACACATGTCCACAGATATGTGAGCAATTTCACTTTAATGCACACTTATAAACCATGATTTTTATTGATCAGTGTTCTGCATTAAATATCAACTGTAATCACAAAGAGATCCAATATTTTGTAGCTGCATAACATGGAGTTTTTTGTAATAAAAGTACATTTTATGCATGCATTTCAGTCATGTATACAATATTTATTGCAATAGGTTAGAGTTAGTATAGCAACGCACAAGCATATAGAACACGGATGTCATTGTTAGTTATTAAAAAGGTAGTATAAAATGAACTTACCTAGGACCTTCAATTCAAAGTTAAGACGAATAACACCACTTTCCTTTCCCACATCCAATTCATATTGTCCACTGTCACTGTGTGTCAGTTGGTTGATTTCCAGGTCTGCAGAGCCCCAGTCGAGGGTGACCCTCTTTTGAAATTGACTGTATTCAATTTGCTCTTTGCCATCAAATTGTACCACTTTATTCCCATTGTGTTTCCACAGAATGTCATCAAGGCGGTCTCTGATATCCGTCCTGAAGTTGACTGTCTCACCCACGAGTCCATATTGTGTTTTCTGTTTTCCAGCAACTAGAAAACAGAAAAGTGAAGAAAGACGCAAAATACAAATAATTTAGACTATTATGAACATCACAGGCATAGTGACAGCTCAGTATCAAGACTTCAGCAATATACGCCAACATGCTAGTACAGTGTAATACAATTCTATATGCTTTTATATGATCCATATATAATTGAATGAATCTCATTTAATTAGATGAAATATTTTATTTAATACCTTTCAATGAAAGTGTTTAAGTAGTACTTACTAGAAATATCTGTCAATGCTGAAGTTCAAAAGATAAATTGTTAAAAGAGTTAACAAGATTTTTAAAAAAAAATATGATTAAAGACAAGTCAGCATGTAAACATTACAAAGTTTACATGCTGACTTCTAAACATTTTACAGTGAAAGGTAGCTAAAAGAAATGGACATATCTAAAAATCAGATGTAAGGACATGTTATGTGCCATGAGGATTTCGCTACAAATGTAAATGAAACCAGAAAAACCTACCACATGAGAAAATATTTTACCTCAGAAATCAGGAATATTAAAAAGACTAACACTGGAATGCTTAATGTCTAATAAAGTCTAATGTTTCTTAAATGAAAAAAATGAGGCTGAATGAGCTTTCATATGTGAGACTGAAAATTAAAATCCTGGTCAAAAACAATACCAAGGACTGATTTAAAGACTGAGCTTCACAGAGAAGCTGTCAGGGCCAAACACAAACACAAACACAAAAACCTCAGTTTTTTTCAGAAATGCAGGAAATGTGATGACATCCAAATTGAAATAGCAGTGAAGCATCCATTGGGGTAGGAGAGGTTGTTAAGCTTAACACAGAAGTACAGGTTTGTAAGGAGCTCTCTGAGTATTCTCAATATATCAATCAATCAGCCACTGTAATAAACATAATAAATACTAAGAAGAATCCCTTTCTATTTCCACAGTGATGAATGTATTGGTGTATTTTCCACTTAAGAAGGTCAGAAACAGGGGGGGCAAATTATAGCTACACAAATCACAGTCACTCCACAGACGTCTGTTATCTCTATGCACAAAATGTTTCATACCTGCAGACTAGTCAAGCTTTAAAAAAATTACCTGGGCAGGAATTAAACATTCAAAAAACCATGCAGTAGGAAATAGCAGTCATACCCGAGTCTCGCCTTTCTCAATAAGTTTGGGTCATGGGCGTTGAAGACTTAATATGGCATAGAATATGAACAAATCAGTGTGCGCATACTAAACGTTAAACGTTTTCTTCGCGTTTAACTGCTCTGCTTTAGTGCCAGGCTGCTTTTACAGCTTGCAAGCAGCTGGCCTTTGTGTTAATGTGTTTAACTACACATTAATGTAAGCAACATTCCTGTGAAGCTTTTTTTCCCACGATATAAACTATGTTAAACTGTGAATTACAATAACTTACAGTTTACAAGTTGGTGAGAAAATACTGAGTCTTTGTGGCACACCTTAATCTCTGCCTGGTGTCTTCAGTCGGACCTGTGTGACGAGGTCTGGTCACCTTGTGCACTACACATTCACACAGAAAAGTATAGAAACTATCAAGTTCCGGCTATTCAAACTCACCTGCCGACGAGGTAAGGATCCAAACGGCGAGGAAATAACAATAAATCATTTCTAAACCGTCTGAAAAGGCAGTAATGTCGCCTCCGTCCCTTATTTAGAGATACTTTCACTTTCTTCTGCCAGCTAAATCAGTCTCTTCTTATCAAACAAGTCTGTGTTGGCCCACAGCCTACCAATCTCTTCACAGCACCTGCATCTAAACCGAAACCTGCAGTTGGATTGGCTGCCAAGTCCCATAAAAACAACACGCAGGTGCAGAGTACAGGTACAAGCTCCACCCCATCTAAATGGTTCCGGTACCTTGGCGCGACAACGGTGACAATGAAACGCAGGTGGTTTTCAGGGCCCGTTAAAGAAGAACCAGGAAATAAATACGGCCAATAGTTCGTCTTTAAAAATATATGTCTTTGACTGTTTTCGTGTCTTAACAGTCGCATTGTTTTGACTTTCACAAAAAGTGTGGAACTCTTAATAACGACATGAGTACTTTTCACCACTTGATGGCAGCACTCACAAGGAAATGGATTACAGGTTCTGTTTGACATGTCAGTTTATTTGTTAATACGCAGGTAACCTGTGTTGCGTTCAAATACCATTGCATTTAATAAATCAGCATTAAAGTGTAGAGTTCAGAGTTAGTTTGCTAATTGAAAACATAAAAGGAAAATCCAAAAGTTAATTTAATTGCTTTTGCATTGCTCTTTCCTTCATTTGCAACTTTAAATTTCTCTGGCAGTTAATAAGAAACTTATAAGATAATGATTTAGCAAATGTTTAATTTTCGTTTTTGTGTTTGTAGACTTATTTTGACCTGTTGTGACGTTGTAATCCACACTTTTCTGAGAAAGCTTAACTACAAACGCAATGTTTTCAAAACATCATAGTCATTAATTTGTTACAAAACGGTAACAAAGATAAAGTAAACATTGTAATGCATGCAAAAACCCCCAAACATATTTCTTATCTTTGAACATGTTTTTACTGTTCATGCATAATCCTACAACCACTCTTAGCACCAAAATAAGTCCTGTTCACAGACGCCTGTGTCACTGGCTCTCTGAGGCAGGTGTTATTCTGTGTATATGGGTGTAGGACTTCATGAGGGTCACACTGCCATGGTGCGAGACTCCCATTGGTAAAACGCACTCCTCTGTCAAAACCCCCCGGGCGACATCCCAGCACATCACTGTGGAGATGACTTGGTTTTTGTTATCTCTTCCTCCAGTGATGAAAAGTTTGTTGTTACAGGCAGCAATGGCACAGCTTGCCCTCTCCCCCAGACGAGTCACAAGGGTCCAGGAATCAGATAGAGGAGAGTAGCAGTACATGGCATGCATGGCACCGCCTGAGACCACAAAGAGAATTGGACAGATATCAAATTAATATACTACATCAGTACGCAGAATCATAATAAAAGTCTGAAAATACATTAAATATATCAAAACCAAAAGCAGTCGTGATGGAAAAGGCTCATGTCAATATTTCTGCAATATTCTAAAAGTTACATATAAATACCATTAACATTAAGTAAGTAAATGTACTTAGTGGGATTTGACAGCTTACCCACTACATAGATGCAGTTCTTGAATGTAACAGCATTAGTGCATTTAGTTTCAATGGGTATGGGTGCTTTCAGTTCCCAGCCGCCTGTCCCTGGCTCCCAGCATTGGACCCTATCGGTGGCCAGCTTTCCATTCGGCCCACCACCAATCACATAGATCCATCTGTCAAAGCTTGCAGCAGCAAATGAGCTCACACCTACTGCAAGAGGTGTCACCTGCAGTAAATAAGAGGCGTATATAAGTATGTCTGAATCAAAACAGTAAGGCAATTTAAAAAGCTAAAAGATCTAAACAAAAGACGCTAACTTAAAAATGATGTTAGCTGCAACTGATGATAGAACACCACAGGCAGGTGAAAGTCCAAAACTGAAAACTTTACTTTCAGGCTGGAGATCACACATAAGTCAGTTATTGAGGTAAATAAAATAGGAAGGCAACAGGCATAGGATCAAAACTTAAATGGGATGGAATTTCTGAACAGGAAAAGAAAACACATAGAATACAAATGCAGATAATAGCAGAAAAGCTGAACTCTCGAAAGTAACATAAGTAACTTATGTGACACGTGAGGTATAATAAAACCTAAGTTCTAAAAAAACTGGGCCACTATGTAAATTGTAAATAAAAACACATTGCAATGATTTACAAATAGCACAAACCCATATTTTAATGTTTAAACTGAGAGATTTTACTATTTTGTCAAAAAATATTTGTTTATTTTAAGTTTGAGCAACAGTTGTCTAAAAAGTCCACAAATGCTGTAAAATGTAAATCTGAAAGAAGATTTTGCAACAAAATGGAAAATAGAAGAGACAAATTCCAATTTGAAATTCTTTTTAGAACATATGGGCGCTGTGACCTCTGACTTATCAGCACTCAGTTCAAAAGCCTGCATCTCTGATGATATGCTGGGGGCAATAGTGGCTATGGAAATGGCAGCTTACACAGATTGACACATGTTTTAGAGCAAAGTGTCTCTTCCAGATAGCCTTTTTTCACAGAAATTATTGCAT
Organism: Pundamilia nyererei; assembly: GCF_000239375.1. NCBI lineage: Eukaryota > Metazoa > Chordata > Actinopteri > Cichliformes > Cichlidae > Pundamilia > Pundamilia nyererei. Next base: position 6,474,725 of record NW_005187410.1, read on the forward strand.
ATTTCAGCAAGACAATGCTAAACTGCAGCCTACAGCAGCATGGCTTCACAGTAGAAGAGTCAGTGTGCTGAACTGGCCTGAATGCAGTCCAGACCTTTTAGCAACTGCAAACATTTGTCAGATTATGAAATGAAAATTACGACAAAGAAGACCCTACACTGTTTAGCAGCTTTAACCCTCTATCAGACAAGCGTGGAGGAAAAATTATTTCCTTAACATCCCAACACTGGTGTCCTCAGTTCCCAGACATTTACAGACTGATGTAAAGAGAAGACGGGATGCTACACAATCACAAATCTCCTTGCCCCAACTTTTTAAAAACACGTTGCTTTCATCAAATATGTTGCTTTTGTGAAATTCCAAATAATTTTATTTTTATCTCAAGATCTTACATGTCATAAGTTTAAACATGCAATATGTTTTCCCTGTCCTATTTATTTAAAAAAAAAAATGACAAAGGATGAACTGAAGCTCTGCCATCACGTAATGTCGCATACTGCTGTTTCTGATGTCATTAAAAAAAAAAATAAAAATAAAAAAAAAGTGATCCAAGTGTGAGTGAATACAATACCAAGGAGGATAGATCAACACTGATCTTAAATAAGAAGCAACTGTTTCAGTCCATCATTCTGGAAAAGGATTAAGTCTAGAAGTTATCATTGTACTGTGAGAAAGAAAGCATTCAAGACAGGAATGGACCGTGCAACACTCAGGGAAGAGCTAGGTTAACATAGCTTTGCAAAGCTGCATCCGACCCAATCACAGAGACATCAGGATCAATGTTCTTTGGATAGATGTGACTAACAGATGTTTGGCCATAATCCACAGCACCATGATTGGCAAAAACCAAATACAGCATATCAGTGCAACTGCTTCATACCAACAATCAGGCACAGTGATGGACAGTGGATGATTCTGACTTGTTTTCCAGGCACAGGACCTGCGCATATTACAGTCTCAAAGTCGACGGCCAAGTCCTCTGTATATTAAACTATTTCAGAGTCAAATGAGGGGCCATTTGTCTCAGGCTAAAGCTTAGCTGCAACAGGGCCATGCAACAGGACAATGACCAAAAGTACAGCAGCAAATCTACAACATAATGACTGGGGAAAAAAAAGAATCAAGGTTTAATCCATAATTCAGAAATGAACATATGCTCCCATCCAACCGACATCTTTTCAGGCAGGCTTTTCATGCTTCAGGAAGACAATCGCAAACAAACTGCATACAGCATGACTCTGCAGAAGAAGAGCCTAGGTGCTGAACTGGGCTGCCTGCAGTCTAGACTGTTGAGCAGAAAGAAACGTCTATCAGACCAGATGGGCGCCATTCCTCTCCACCAGCTGGTCTCCTCAGTTCCCACACATTTATAGACTGTTGTTAAAAGAAGAGGGGATGCACAGTGGTAAACATGGCTATTTTTT
>NW_005187410.1:6476168-6488064 GCF_000239375.1 Pundamilia nyererei
CTTTCATCAAATATGTTGCTTTTGTGAAATTCCAAATAATTTTATTTTTATCTCAAGATCTTACATGTCATAAGTTTAAACATGCAATATGTTTTATGTGTTCTGTTGTGAATAAAACGTGTTATTATGAGAGATGCAAAACATCAAATTCTGTTTTTATGTATGTTTTCCACACCTTCCCAACGTTTGAGGGGAACTGGAGTTGTATATACTGCACAAGGTTAAAGAAGAATATATTAGATGAGAAATCGCTCATCGAAGATGGTGGTGCAGAAAACTGGGAGCAACACCCAGAGTACATGATAATAACAAGACTGTCCAAATAAAACAGATTTGAAAACATGAATTAAAATGCTTTTAAAATGCATTAAAATGCTGCGCAGGTTGAAGTTGTTGGTAATTCCTTTTTGCTTACTTTTTATTAGGAACTACAAACTATACCCTTCACATATATACAGTACATATATTGTGTTTACCTGCATCCAGCGATTATGAAAGGGATCATAGGCCTCAACACTAGAAAGCCTCTGAACTCCATCAAACCCTCCCAGTGCGTACACTTTCCCACAATGAACTGCCATCTTGTGTCTCCAGCGCCCAGTCGACAGGGGCTCGATTTGGATCCACTTGTCCAGGGCACCATTGTATTTCCAGACATCATGCTGTGTCTCCTTACCTCCTACAGCAACGAGACCATTAGAGAAAACTGTGATTATCTGTACAAATATTGCATTCATTCCAAAAATACTGACATATCACCAAGTCTTTAGTAATAACTCTGCATAAGTTATCATGCTGTTTAAAGATGGAGAAATCCTGCGTGCTAGTCATAGCATTTACAGTCTGCGTGTTCCACTTAACTAGAACTGTCAGTTCCTGCGTTGGGAAACACCTAAAACCACAGCAACTGTTAGAGCAGAAATAATGTCACGACTTCCTGTTGTTTTGTTTTGTTCATACTATAAATTCCTAAATTCTCATTACATTTGAATACCAGTGAAGTGCACACTTCACGGGTAATAACAACAAGGAGCAATCGTCACAATTTCACAAGTGAAGCCTTTCTATGAAAAAAAGAATATGTTCACTCACCAGATATGTATACTTCATTATGGAAAGTGATACAAGCAAATTCCACCCATTTTCTATTTTGGGACTCGTCCTCTAACTCTGTCATTGGCATCCTGGCGACCTCCAGGCGGCTGCGTCTGAGGGGGTCCAAACATGTGACAGTGGAAATGAAGCGTTCGTCTTTGGTGCAGCCTCCAATGATCAAGAATACTTCTGACAGAAAGTGCTGCACACGTGGTTTGGTTCGTTCTGAGACCACCTGTTAAAAAGGCCAAACATATATGAAACTTGGACATGAGACAAACAGTGATTAACAACAATAAAACACAATATGCCCAGCGGTTTATACTGACCTCCCTGCCAGAGAGATGATAAATTCGGGCCTCTTGCAACAAAGGAAAAGCTTCGCTGCACCGTCGTATCAGCTCATCTGACTCCACTTTCTCAACAAAGTATGCCGGCTCCAGCAGCGGCAACCGTACGTGCGTAAGCAACCTGGCCAGTGAGGGATAGCGTTCATCCTGCCGGGCTCTCACCCAGTGCATGAGTGCTTCAAAAACACACTCCTCACATTTCACATCCAGGTCATCCCTCTGCAGGATAGTCTCCAGAGATTCCACTGGCAGCTCCAGGAAGTCCTGCTGCTGGACCACTTGAGAGAATTGAGTAGTAATATAGTCCTGAGCTCTGGCGCGCAGGGCTGACAGGGCATGTCTGTCAGCCAGATTTAAGATGCCAATACAGGTGTCTAGCTGCATAGACTTGCTGAGAAAGCTAGAGCATGCATCTACCACACGAAGGAACTAAAGAGACAAAAAGAACAAAGGCATCGGTTAAAGCTATTTGTAACTGATTAAGCTGCTCCAAATTGGCAATTACAGCTATAGTTGGATTTTAAGGGCTTAGAATTTTCTTGTTGGTAAACTGGCTGTAAATCAATTCTGTCCCAGTGCACTTCCTTTGTAAGCAATGGGGGACTTTTTCTGCAAAAAAATGCCTTCTAAAGTATAACACAGTCAAACATTTGTATGCAGTGAGTCCTCAGACGTCTGTCAGCGTCAGACCAAACAACTGTTTTCTTATTTGCAGCAAGAAAACAATCCAACAGTGGACAGTAATAGAATTTTGGACTAAAGAGGCCCACAGTTTTCCCCAGTGCCCACTTTGCTTATCTAATTGCCATAGCCTGAATTTATATAAGCTTTTGAAAACCTGCGTTTGAAATTCAACAGAATCGCTGTGGATATTTTTATCTATCACTTGCAGCAAAAGCATTCACAAAGCTCTTTCACAAAGCCAGTATAAAATAAGATACCTGATTAGTTTTTTTAAGGATATAAAATAAAATAAAATTTAGCCTCATACGATAATCTTAACCCTAACTCTTAACGTGATCTTAACCTTGCTTCTTAGTTACGCTGACAATCCAGCAAGAGTGCCTGAAGAAATTATCATCAAAATTTAACACCCAAAGCGTTTTTGCAAAAATAGAAGCACACAAACACAAACACCTGCCTCCTCTGCAGTGTGGCACAGCTGTGTAGTTAATTTAAGCCCTTATGGAAAAATGATCCTGAGTGTAAACAACTGACCAACTTTCACTTCCCTCTTAGCAAAACCAATTTCTCATTCAATCATGTGTTTGTTCCCTTTACACAAGGAAAAAACTGAAGTAAGAAGCTGATAGCAGTTTCAAAAATGTAATTACAGTTCCACATCACAACACCAAATCCATCATCCCGATTAGAAATAAATGGTTTGCTTTCTGCTGCTAACTCAGCACGAGGCGTCTTCATTCCTTTGATGGCCTATTTGTTCCAACGGACTTTACATGCAGGTGGTTAAAATGTAAGAGATATAAAAAAGTTTGCATGAACCGATGGTGTTGATGGTTTAAAAATTCATTGAAAGAGATCGTTTGCTGCCAAAAGCCTTTTTCAAGTTAAACTCGACTAAAACAACTTTCAGTCAGATTAATTATAAACTTTATGGTTGATTTATTTTATGGACTTAAATTCAAGCTGTGCTGCCTTTATGTGAAAAACATGTTAAGCTCAAATGTCTTTGTAAAAAATGGTTCACTTGGTCTTTAAAGTCTAAATTCACACCTCGATTTGTAGAACTTTTTTGCCTCCGCTGTTTGATTTCACTACATCTTTACATTGGTGTTAAAAATGTCAATGACCTGGCACCAGACAATGATTTTGCAAAACAAAAACCCTGATTGAGCAACAAAGATCAGTTAAGCTGCTTTACCTGAAACTGACTGGCAGCCTCGAGTATTCTCTGGACATTCGAGTGTGTGAGGAGAGCTCGGCTGGTGTAGGTATACTCCAAGAGACAGTGCATCGTCCCGCTGTCCAAACCTTTCATTTCCACACGTTCCTCATGACTCTCCTTGAGACCGCTGCAAAACATTGCCCTGTAGAGACCGGCCATAATTTGTGAGTAAAACAAGTAGGCCCGAGATCACGACACAGTTAAGACCAGATGATGATTTACCTGAAGTAGTGACTTGCAGCCGCCAGAATCGCTCTATGGCAAGCGAAGTCATGACCCTGAACGCGCAGTGTCACATCAGTCAATTCTCTGTTCACTCGTAGGGTTTCCATCCCTTTCTGGAGCTCCATGGGCAGACCTCCATCTTCCCAACGTAACTCACTTGGTCCTGTTACATTCCCTTTCTCCTCGTTCACGTTGGACTCCTCAGTGAGAAGCGGCAAAGGACAGTCTGTAGTCCTCTCCAGTGTGTCACTCATCTTTCAAACCAGCAGAGCTTCAAAACTCCCTTTCTGCAGAAGAGCAGCATGCAGCCACCTTCAGAAACACCTGCACACGCAGCCTAAATAGAAAGTGAACAAACATGTGTGGTTTACACTTGCAGCAGTTCTTTTGCTTTGAGAAGTGGATTTGTGTTTTTTCCTGTCTTCTTCATACTTCCTATTCCTGTTCTGTAAGGGACATGCGTATGCATAACACTTCCCCTTCGTCTTCAGCTGAGTAAATTTCTCTCTAAGCTAGACAGTTTTTTTTGCCTATCTTTGTTGTTTTTTTTATCACAGACAATGACGGCAGGTCTCTTCTATGAAAAAGATGACTGCAAAAAAAAGAAAAAAGAAAAAAGAGAAAGAAGTCTGCTCAGCAGCTTAACCTAGGTGGGATAAAAGTATTTCATCTCAAACATAAGCGGAACGCTCCTGTGAACTCCTCATCTTGAGTTTTCTTGCATCACGCCATCACACTGGCGCCATAAGTCCAAGTTTAACTAGAAGGCTACCTTTTCATATCTAAACCAGCAGGTTGTATCATGCTGGGAAACATGAAAGATGACGTGCTTCCCATACGTGAGAAAGTCCCTCAAACCCCTAGAGGCATTCATTCACGACCATTTTGACGTATGCTAGTCTAAAGAACTCCGTGGTTGCGTAAGTTTGTGATTCATCAGAAGAGGAGCCTTAGATTGTGACATTTTACCAGATTTAGAAGCCTGAGACGGTAAAAGTGTCTCAGTAAACACAGCAAAAAGCAGAAAAACAAAACAAAAAACCCCACATTGTTTTATGTTTTTGTCCTTAATTAGTATTGACAATAAAAAGGCAGCACTCTGCCCTCCAATATACATTTTATGTATTGGTATTGTGCAGTCATTCGAATGCAAAGTAGTAAGATAAACTCACTGGCAACTCTATTAGATGCATTTTGCTCATTCTGGGTTGGCCCTCCTCTCTGCCTTCATAACTGCCTTGATTCTTCCTGTAGATTCAACAAGGTGCTGGAAACATTCATCAGAAATTTTGGTCCATACTGACATGATGGCGCTATCCTGTTAGAAGCAGCTATCACAAGATGGTCACATTGTGGTCATGAAGGTATGGACATGTTCAGCAGCAATACTCAGGTAGGCTACAACATTTAAATTATGTTTATTTGGTAGTAAAGGGGCCAAACTGTCCCAAGAAAATCTCTCCTGCATCATCGCACCTCCAGCAGTGTAAACCGTTGATACAAGGTAGGATAAACCCATATTTTCATGTTGTTTATGCCAGATTCTAGCTACCAGCAGACTCATCAGACCAGACAGCATTTTTTCCCCATCTTCAGTCTTTGTAAACTCTAGACTCAGTTTCCTGTTCTTCACTGACAGAAGTGGAACCTTGACACGTTTGATATGTTATGCGTTCAAGTTGCTCTTATGCCTACTTTGGTTGTAACGAATTGTTCCTGTCAGTTCAAAGCAGGTCTGACATTCTCCTCTGACCCCTGCCATCAAAAAATACATTTTCACATACAAAAAATGCGCGGTTGATGTCTCACTGGATCTCTTCTCGTTTTCTGACCATTCTTTGTAAATGCTAGAGATGATTTTGTGACAAAATCCCAACAGATTAGCAGTTTCCGAAACACTATAACCATGTTCAAAGTTACTCAGATCATATTTTTTCTCATTCTGATTTGTTTGGTTTGTTCATAGTTTGTTTGTTTGTTCAAGTATTTTTAAGCAATAGTTATATAGTCCTTCTTCAGCTCTTTAAAAGTTTTTTTCTCCTTTTTTTTCCGACATGTTGATGTTTTTCCACTCATTTTTAGCCCAGTCTTTGTATCTGACCATTTTCAGAGCATTTCTGACAAGTTTGTTGAGCCACTTGACTTCAATGAATCACTGAAGCATTAAAAAAAGGAACTTCAATCAGTGTTGTGTCTACACAACAATGCTTTATTTGTCCCCATTTGCTTTAGTTGAAGACAACATCTTTTAACAGGCATAAAATTTTGTTTTTGCACCAACAAAGTGATTCTAAAAGAGATATCATATACCATATACCATATACCATATCTCACCATATTGTGTAGTATGTCTTTAAAACTTTTAGGGAAAACTGGACAAGACTAAAACTTGCGACACAAATGAACCTTATTTGAAGATCGCATCTTAACAAGAAAAAAGTCCAGGGGTGAGGACCTGGAGGAGCTGCCACAAAACCTGAAAAATGCATCTGGCCCTTCAACCTGGTCATCTACTGTTCATTGAAACACCATCAGAAATGGTATCTTTGAAGGGTGGATGTCAAGAAGCCATTCTTAAGGGAAGGAAACAGGGAGAAAAGGCTGAGATATTTCAAATTACACAAGAACTGAACTGAAAATCAGTTGCAACATGTCATATAGAGTGATGACTCCAAATTTGAAATTTTTGGTTAAAAGCTGTAAAACAGTAAGTGTTATACATGTGTCATTACACACATCTGTAAAACATTGTGGAGTTTTTGGGGCTGAATTTCAGCCAGAGGTGTTGGGAATCTAAAATTGTTAAAATTGATGGAATTATGAACAAAAAGCTCACTGTCAATGCAGTAAAAGTCATGGACTGGCCTCCCCAAAGCCCAGACCTGTACATTACTAAAGCAGTGTGGGATCATCTTGATACAGAATGGAGAAAAAGGCAGAACTTATGACCTTGAATACCATATTACCATTTATCTTTGCACATGAATACCTTGCTGCACCTATCTGTCATTTTCCAGTATATACCACAACAACCATCAGCTTAATATTGGCCACTTTGGGATGTTGTTAAAGAAATGAGGGGTGTTTAAAACTTGTGCACAGTAATGTACCTAACAAAGTGATGGATGAGTGTAGATTATAACAAAATACGTTATTAGTTGTTAATAAGCCACATCATGGCATCATTTCCCCCCACTGTTTTTGAATTCACAATAGTCATTCTGGATTGAAATATCACTTATGGGCTTCTTAAATGTGTATTTCTGTATTTCTTCTGCATACATCATTAAATTTTCTTGTTTGTATGAACTTGATAAAATGTTTACCCCTTCTCTTTCTTAGCTTGTCTCTATTATATCAAACGTTTTCCACCATGTTTAAACAGTCTAAATGTTGAAACGCTGATTTGACTGTGTAGAACTATACGTCTTTCTGGTCTCCACCAGATGGCAATATTGCGTCATTAATCTACAGGAATGTTCCAACAGACGCATTCAAATTATCACTGTTTGCAAAAACTGGGTCAAACTCAGGATCGTTTCTACGCAACGCAACTTGACCGCAACCACGTTATCTCACAAGTCGCCTATGCAACAATATGACCATGCTATGAAAATATATTTTAAAGGAAGTCGATGAATAATCGAAAAGTTACATATGTTTTCCCAAAAAGTTCATTCCGTTCATCTGGAAGTCTCATCTCAGTCGCAGCTGACTGCAGGTTTCCCCCCAACCTTGTAAACAGTATAGCTCTGCACAATGACTGAAACTAGCACCAAGTTTCAGTCATTATGCAAAAGTTGAGACTGAAGAAGTCGCTTGGGTGAGTGACGAAACGTTTCTCCCTCTGAAAACGCTACATAGAAATGAACAGAATGAACGGGTTGGTGACCCACTTATGAGCCCGCTCGGCTTAAGGTTGTCTAACCACGCGTGTAACCATCCAATGTTTCGATCGAGGATGGAAAAAAAACGAGCGATGTTACTGATCTCCACCAATCCACCTGCACACATACACAAAAGTCATGAATAATGTGCAGTATGCAGGAAATATCTCAGACTTCCTCTTGCTCTAGGTCACCGACAGGAAACATAAACCACTTTAACAAGTGTGAAAAGACACAGGCAGATTTTCACACAGACTAAGAACTTGATGACAGAGGCTATGCCGAGGACGTAAAGTGCTGAGACTGAAGCTGAAGGTTCATGATGAGTTGTTTCCTGCTCTCGGTTTGGAGGTCCAGTTTGATTCTCTGCCTGGGTCAGCTTTTGCATTGTGGTAAGTGGTACACTGGCTTCCTTTAGCTGGAGTGGATTCTAGTCAGTGACCTCGAGGATTCACTGGAGATGTCAGAATATTAACTGTGTTAAAGTAAGCTGTTGGTAAGAACACACTGTATGTCCATTTTGAATAGAATAAAAATATAGAATTACCATCAGTACATTTGCATGTTAAGCTCATCGTCTTTGGTAAAGCTAAAATATTGTCTGTGTTGTTTGCGAAAGCAAATTAGCTCCGAATTATTTTCATGCATCATTTGCATCATGAAATAGGTAGCAATAAATGTTTCATGGGTCTGGATTTTGACCCAGTGTTTTGTTTTTAAAGTGTGGAATTTAAAGTGTTCAATATTCCCCTTGTGTATAGGCTATATTATTATATATTATCCCCCTGTAGTCTGAGTGTTCCCTCAGCTGCCCTCCTGTCGTTTAGATTCCATGTTTCCTCGTATTTCCCAGTTTAATTTGTTCAATTTTGGTTTCTCTTATTTTATACCTTTACAATCAGTGTTAATAGAAAGCTCACTTTATATTAACTTGTTCCTGCCTGTCAGTGTCTCCTGCATTGGGGCCCTCATTCAGTTTCACATCATCTGCAGGCTGCAGATCTTGACAAAATGTTTGCTTTCTCTGGGGAAAAAATATTTCCTACATGAAGGAAAATAAAGTGACTCAAGAAAACAAGCAGTTTTTACTTGGATGAAAAGAAGACGATTGTACACATTATTTGATTTAATTCGATTTCTATCACGGTCTGAATAGCACTCCTATCCTCGTAATCTTCGTCTAGACTTGTAAGACTACCTCAGACAGTTTGTGACAGGAACCCACAGTTTCCTTAAAAAGGAACTAACAAAAAACACAGTCATGTGGCTGATTGTGGCCATCACCTGGAGGGTGAATATATCTTTTTTCAAAACTTGCAAACATTTTTTCTTTTTTTTATCCGAAATGTCATAAAAAACATATTTTTGCAGAAAATAACTTAACAAATAAAAAAATATATAAATCTTTCTGAAAATATTGTGTATTCATTCTATCATTAATTTGTAACATGCCTGCAACATATATGTTAGATACTTTAATACTTGTAAATACATGAGTGACACTTCAAAGTTGCAGGATTCAGATGACTTCATTTGCGTTTTGTCTCTGCTTTACTCAGGAGAGGCCAGAGTGAAAACTGAAGCACAAGCTGGGCCTCTGTATCGTGTGTTAGGCGCTCCCCTCTACATCACCTGCAGTGTGAGTGGCTTCAGAAGTGAAAACACTGACAAACATTTTGAATTCCGTATGACGAAGCCTTCAAACCCAGACTTTGAGATCCAAATCATCAGTTCACGTGAAGATACTTTTGGATATTCTTCTCACCTAACCCGTGTGAAAAAAAATGAAATTACTTTGAAACGTCTCTCACCAAACTCAGTCCGCTTCGAGATAAAAAGCCTGCAGAAAACTGATGAAGGGGAATATGAATGTACTGCAGTCAACTTAGAAGGTGCTTATGATGGAGAGTATTCTGCTAAGACAGTCGTTAAAGGTAATCAATCGCCATCCTGATTTTCAGTCATAACGCTTGAATGTGTCTTCATGTAGGTATGGTACAGATGATGTCAGAGCATTCATGACTTTTGATTTCTCTGATGTGGTTTCATAGTGATTGAAGACTCCCTGAGTGTCTCATCATCTGCTTCCACACCACTGAGCTTAAACGAGGGTGAAGCTCTGACTTTAACATGCCTGGCCTCTAGCAGCACCAGCCAGCACACCCATCTGTCTGTTGCCTGGTATCTCCATAAAGACGGACAGGAGGACGCTCAGCCTATCATTTCTCTGAATAGAGATTTTACACTGAGCCCAGGCCAGGGGTTTGAAAGGCGTTACCAAGCAGGTCTCATACGCTTAGATAAATGGGGAGAGGCCTCGTACAGCCTAAAGATGGCTGAGGTTGAGCCATCAGACCAAGGTAGGATCTACTGCCAGGCTCAGGAGTGGATCCAAGATCCTGATGGCTCCTGGTACATCATCATACAGAAGAATGCAGAAGAAATGACCCTGACAGTTAAAGCCACAGGTTGGAAGCATTTCATTGATTTTGCTTAGCCATGCTATATTAAATTACATGTATTGATCAGCACATTAATGTTAGACAACTGCCTTCATGATTTAATGTGTGGATGTCTCACTGTTTTCATTTTTTATCTTGAGTAGAGGTGGTAGAGCCATCATCTCCGTCTCTGGCAGTGGAAATCTCAGCACAGCCGGCAGCGCTGCAGGAGGGGCAGGAGCTGATGCTGTCCTGTAATATAAACACACAGGACGTGGAGAAAAGATTCTTCTCTGTAGCATGGCTCAAGGGAAGTGTGGAGCTGGCCCGCATTGGTCCCACAGGCGTTCTCACTGTGGCACCGGAGTACAGTGTTCGACAGAAAAATGGAGAGCTCAGAGCCGCCCGAACCGGGAACAGAAATTACCGTCTCATCTTAAAGCCTGTGAGAACTGAGGACCAGGGAGAGTATATCTGTACAGTCTGGCCTCAAGAGAGAGGCCAAGATGATACTTTTATTGAGGGAGAACCCAAAGACTCCAGCCCACAGAGGGTCAGCGTCTCAGCCACAGGTGTGTCAAAGTGAACACATTCCAGGTTTAACTCTTTCCCCTTTTTCATTGTTAATTTTATCTGTAGTTATTAAGGATTACACAAGGTGATTTTTCTTATTTGTTTTTACTGTTAGTGAAATTGAATTATTTTATAATTAACTTCTCAAACACAGTCATACTATTTGTCTGTTGCCTCATCTCCTCACAGAAAACAGGCTGACAGTCAAAATGCAGCAGGCTGTAAATGTGGCCGAAGGGGGCGGGCTGCATCTCTCCTGTAAAGTGGATGGGGTTCAAGGTCAGCTCTCTGTCACCTGGCAACACAAACCAACACCAACGGCCCCGTTCACTGAGATCATCAGCATAAGTCAGGAGGGTGTTACAGAGATAGCAGAGGAGTTCGTTAGTCGCAAAGTGAAGGTGATGCGTCCATCTACTGACAACTTCACCTTAGCGCTTGATGAGGTCACACTGTCTGATTCAGGAGTGTACCAGTGTGCTGTGTCTGAGCGCAAACCTAACAGCAAGACTCACAACCAGGCACAAACTACCACTGTGACAGTGACTTCTATAGGTAAGCTGTGTCTGTGTGTTTGTGTAGTACAAACTATGTAAAATATGATATTACCTTCATTGTAACAGGTGTTTCTATCATAAATTCTAACACTTCTTTGTTAAACTACACTTCAAATATTACAGAAGGAATAACAAAGTAAATAAATGGATTTTGGTCAGTTTGAGTAATTAGCTGTTTACTTGTAGATATATTCATTAAACCATTTAGCCCATAGTAATATATTAAAAGATAATGGCATAAAAACATCCAAAACATACTGATATTGAGAGTCTTAATGTAATCCTTTGGGAACCCTTCTTTTGTTTACTGAACAACATTAAATCAAACGTTACATTTCCCCACAGGAAATCTAGATGGAATACATCTACAAAGCAAAATCATGTTGTTTAGTGGATTTACTCTTTGCATTGTCATAAGTCAAAATTTTAGGTTCCCACATCTCAACACTCAACAATGAGATTGCACATTTATCACCAGCGAGCAAAAAATATTTTGTTTTATGTATTTTTTTTAGCTGAATTGTGAGTGCGGCTTTCAGAAAACAAAACTGTCTTCAGAATGTTTGACTGAACATTATGTTTTGTAGCATTTCAGCCCCAGGCTCTGTCATAGTGAACACACACACTCAGTTATTCAGGGTTTATTTCACTTTCCTTTTTACATTGTTGATTTTACCTGCTGTTATTAAGGCTCACTTGTAGTTTCAAAGTGTTAGTTTTCTTATTTATGTTTTTGCTGTTTGTAAAATTACTTTTTCTATGACTATCTTCTCAAACACAGTCATACTATTTGTCTGTTGCCTCATCTCCTCACAGAAAACAGGCTGACAGTCAAAATGCAGCAGGCTGTAAATGTGGCCGA
>NW_005187410.1:6497272-6499142 GCF_000239375.1 Pundamilia nyererei
TGTGTGTGTGTGTGTGTCTCGTTTTTTTTATGTTTGTCACATGCAATCTAGTATTACATTTTTTTCCATTGCTGTGGCTTGAAACAATAATTCTGATTTAAATTTTTAACTGAAGATAAAAGCCATCTAAAGAATAGACCTTGACAGTTCATCATTAGATAAGATACTGAATATCAATGGATTGTAAAAATGAACTGCACACATATGGTGGACATAGGTATTGGTCAGCCATTTAAAGCATTTTAATTCATGGTTATTCATCTTGCATTTGTCCCACTGGCTGTTAAGTTGAGTGTTACTTTTTTATGGATTGTATTCCTCTATGAATTTTATTTTTTCAAAAGTTATAGGCTTGGGCAGGTCTACTGCCCCTGAAGGACTGCTTTTATGTTGATGTGAGTGCTTTCAAAGTGAAAAATAAAGTCAGCACTTTGACGTGTCAATGTGTCAAAATAAAAAAAATATAAAAAGACATAAATAATAATAGTGTGTGGCTATGCAGGGGCACATAGGATGCAATGTACTATATATGTGTGCTGTCTCACACTCTGTCATTCTTTCTCTATTTCACTCAATGCTTCCTGCATCACCCTCTATGAATCTTTAACAGTCCATCTGTGCAAAAGACTAGAATTGAATCAATTTGTTGCCTTTCCTTTTCAGTGAACAGCTGAAAGAAAAGGAAGGCTTTTGTGTGGTGTTTGTATACAAGTTGAGGTAAAACTTGCAGCGTCGCTCTGAAAGATGTGAGAGACTAAAAGAGCACTTTATGGCAGACTGTAGTTCTCTCGGCCTCAGAGAGATGTTGTGCTGTTTAGAATTTTTGAATTGGTTGAATTTTACAAAGTGGTGGACTCGGCTCCTTGGTACAGCCTCCCCCTAAACGTTACTGTAATTTCACTTGCTTGTGTTGCCATGGCAATGACTGTCGGGGCAAACAAAAAAACAACAAAAATTTGGGAGGCAAATCGCTGCACAAATGTTGCATTGACGGATATGATTTTATATAATTTTATATGATAGAGGTCAGTGATATTAAAGCAGTAGGCTTACACATTTCCCCTTCTTTTCATGGGAAATGACACTGAAAGAACACTGCTTTTACAAAAACAATGACTCTGTTTGTCCGTACCTGCATACACAAACAATGAGTAGATTTCATATGTCAGTTGCGCATGCTGCCTGTCTGGTTGTTTAGCACACTTAAATGGCAAAGTGCCAGGAAGAATATTAGTGCCACTTGTAATGTTGTGGATCCTGTGGCCTCACCTCTAGCACCACCATGAGGACATTTTTTGGGTGAAATGTCTAGATAACGTTGACGAACCCCTAGGTTTCCATCTAGCTCCAACAACAGGATGCAATATTTCTTTTCCATCGTGTTGGCAATAATAATAAAGACGATCTGATGGTTGTTAACTTCAGTACAGCTACTGAGTTTTGTGGTCCTTCGATATTGAGTCCAGAGCCATCATCAGCTCAAGATTCCAGTGTTCAAGATCCTAAAACTGCAAGAAAAGAAATTCCAATTAGTCCAAAATATAAATGTCAGCAATATTCCCCAACATTTAGACTGCAAACATGGTAAACATTAAGTCTGCTAAAACAACAGCGTGTGAGCACTCATAGAAGGTGACTGCAGTTTCCTGAAGGAACAGAAGATGTCCGGGGAAACCCGCTGGTCCTTATGGGTGGCTCCAAACTGATTCCATAGCCTCTGGTTCACAGCCAAGATCTCCATCCCCCCCAATTTTCTTTAACCTCTTAAGCCCCAAGCCTACCTGATCTCCTGCCTTTTGCCCCCGTATCAGGGGGCGTTGGGGCTTAAGAGGTTAATCAAATCTATAATTCTGGAAAACTTAACCCTTAT
>NW_005187410.1:6499558-6502233 GCF_000239375.1 Pundamilia nyererei
AGAAGCTTCATGGTTTAGCCTACAGAGCATTTCTGGTTTGTTTGCAGTTTCTATTCTGTCTCATTCAGAGTGAATTTCTAATATTTTTATTCTTGAACACATGTCCTGAACAGTTTACACTAGAATACATTTTCTTTCATCATTTCAAGTCTCTTTTCTCTTAACCAGAATTTAATATAGTGAATATGGTAATAAGGATAGATGGACGTTTTCTGATTGATACTCACTTCATAAAATGTTTTTTCCCAATACTACTTTCTGTATTTGTCTCACAAATGTGTATTTTGTTTAAGGACTAATACAGTCTCCTACCTAAAATACTTTCTTAGCATTTCTGTTGAATACATCCATTCATTCTCATCTGCATGCCCAATTCAGGGTCCTGGAGGGGCTGGAGCCTTTCCCAGCCACCACAGGGCGAGGTGTACACTGGACAGGCCACCAGTCTGCAACAGTGCCAAGGTTTTTAAGAGTAGAAACTGCTGCTGTGAAGCTCTTTATGCCTTTTTTGAACATACCTAAGAATATTTTTTATGGCATCAGGGTAGAGAATGACAAACACAAAACGTTATTTTGTTAATTTTATGAACATTTAAAAATAAAGTCCCCCACTATTTTTAAGCAGTCTGCAAATTAAAATGCCGATTTGAATATGACTGGATAAACTGTACGTCTTTATGTTCTCCACTAGGTGGTACTATTGCCTCATTAATATACAGCATCATTCAAACAACCACATTCAAGCTTGCAAAGTTTGCAGTAAGTGGCCGAATTTAGATGGGGTGGTCCTAAGCAGCATAATTAACTACTTTATCTCAAGCTGCCTATGCAAGAATCTGATCAAGGATGTAAATGTCAATGTCAAAAACGTGTATTACCTGCTGGGAACGCGCAAAGACATGAGTTTCGTTTGCACGAATTCAGAGGTGGAAGCGACTTGCTGTCTAGCAGGTTTTATTTTTAAGACATGTATTTGTAATGTCTAGCGGTGGTCAGTTTTGCCCTTCTCTCTCCCCACTTGTTTTGGGGAAGCAAGAAAAAAAAAAAAGAAGCCCAGTTGTCGTTCCAGTTTTTCCACTTCTTCGTACACTGTTTGGCAATTTCCCGACAGGAATTCACTGACATGTACGAGGCCAGGTGTTCTGGGAATCCATCCTACCCGTTGTTTCTACGCATGCGCACAACACGAATTTCAGTGGCGGACAATCCTACCTATGTGAATATAAGCTACGAACATACTCTGATGGGTAAAATTAAGTGCTAAACCGTCCTACCTTTGTAAATGTGACGTACAAGCATACTTTAAAAGCTACAATTAAGTGGCGAACAATCCTACCTTTGTGAATATGAGCTAGAAGCATCATTTTACAGCTAGAATTCAGTGGCAAATCATCTTACCTTTGTTAATAACAGCTAGACACATACTCTGACAGGTAAAATTACGTGCCAAATCATGCTACCTTTGTGAATGTGACCTACAAGCATACTTTAACGGCTAAAATGAAGTGGCAAACCGTCCTGGCTTTATAATTATGAGCTACAAGCATATTCTGATGGGCAAAGTTAAGTGGCAAACCGTTATACCTACTTACATTTGTGCTGGAATGAATCTGTGACAGCAGAAATGTGCATAAACTACTTGCGGTAGGACGTTTTGCCAAAGTAGGACGTTTTGTCAGAACACCGGAAATGCACAGGAGCAGTCTGAACAGGCCAATCACAATAGTAGCCGTCTCCCTCAGCGGGACGCGCAATAACATTTCCAAGAAATTGCACGTCATTATGTTCCCATTTACGGCGTGAAAGGTTTCAAAGACGTTCGTAACGTACCTGAAGCGCAGGCAAATCAAGGCATGAAAAGGCACAGAGAGATCACACAGTACACATTAACCAAGGGCTTGATCGCAGCCGAGGACGTACAGTGTTGAGCCTGAAGTTGAAGGCACACGATGAGTTTCGTGCTCTCTCTATGGAGGGCGGGTGTGATTCTCTGCTTGGGTCAACTTTTATATTGTGGTAAGTAGTACAGTAAATTCCTGTAGTTCCATAATATTAATTTTAATGTCTCAGATAAACCCAAGATGTTGTTTGTGTTGTCTGTAAATGTTTTTTTTCACATTTTATGAAATTATATTTAGCAGAAACCTCAGAGTAAACTCACTGATTGATAAATGTTAATTCTTTTTTGGTCTCCATAGTTTAATATCAGTTTAGTTGCTACAGAAAATTAGCTCCTCCAAATTATTTTCACTTTTCACGAATCACTTTTATGACAAAGTAGTAATGTTTGCTTTCTGTGGGGAAAAATATATATTCCTGCATGAAATAAATAAAGCCAATCGAGCCAACAGCACACACCGTTACAGGTGATATCTGACAAAACTTGCAAACATTTTCTTTTAATCATAAATGTCATACAAACATATTTCCACAGGGAAATAAGACCTCAAAAAATAAAAAATGTCAAAATCTTTCTGAAAACATTGTGTGCACCTGTATATCAATGGATGTTCTATGCACAATTCATGCAGTGTGCCATAACCTACAGTATATGTTAGATACTTATAAATATACTTGTAAATACATGAGTGACACTTCAAAGTTTCAGGATTCAGATGACTTCATTTGCGTTTTGTCTCTGCTTTACTCAGGAGAGGCCAGAGTGAAAACTGAAG
>NW_005187410.1:6502719-6504790 GCF_000239375.1 Pundamilia nyererei
CACTGAGCTTAAACGAGGGTGAAGCTCTGACTTTAACATGCCTGGCCTCTAGCAGCACCAGCCAGCACACCCATCTGTCTGTTGCCTGGTATCTCCATAAAGACGGACAGGAGGACGCTCAGCCTATCATTTCTCTGAATAGAGATTTTACACTGAGCCCAGGCCAGGGGTTTGAAAGGCGTTACCAAGCAGGTCTCATACGCTTAGATAAATGGGGAGAGGCCTCGTACAGCCTAAAGATGGCTGAGGTTGAGCCATCAGACCAAGGTAGGATCTACTGCCAGGCTCAGGAGTGGATCCAAGATCCTGATGGCTCCTGGTACATCATCATACAGAAGAATGCAGAAGAAATGACCCTGACAGTTAAAGCCACAGGTGGGAATTTTACTCAGTCGTGCTATATTTATAACACATCTTGATATTGGTCAGCACAATTTACTTATCCTATAGACACCTGTGTGGATGTCTCACTGTTTTCATTTTTTGTCTTGAGTAGAGGTGGTGGAGCCATCATCTCCGTCTCTGGCAGTGGAAATCTCAGCACAGCCGGCAGCGCTGCAGGAGGGGCAGGAGCTGATGCTGTCCTGTAATATAAACACACAGGACGTGGAGAAAAGATTCTTCTCTGTAGCATGGCTCAAGGGAAGTGTGGAGCTGGCCCGCATTGGTCCCACAGGCGTTCTCACTGTGGCACCGGAGTACAGTGTTCGACAGAAAAATGGAGAGCTCAGAGCCGCCCGGACTGGGAACAGAAATTACCGTCTCATCTTAAAGCCTGTGAGAACTGAGGACCAGGGAGAGTATATCTGTACAGTCTGGCCTCAAGAGAGAGGCCAAGATGATACTTTTATTGAGGGAGAACCCAAAGACTCCAGCCCACAGAGGGTCAGCGTCTCAGCCACAGGTGTGTCAAAGTGAACACATATACACTCAGTTATTCAGGGGTTTAAGTCACTGTACCTTTACATTGTTTGTCTGCTCCCAAAGAGAGGAGTGAAGAAGTTGTGACAAACACTGCAGTCAAAATATCCACTTCAGCTGTTGTTATAAGTAGCTTCATTGACTACATCCACTGGTCCTACTAAAATTCACTGGACACGGGCACACACAGAGGTTGTGGCACAGTGTGAAGCACTATTAAAATTATTACTTATTAACTCAGTTATCACACTCCAAAACCCACTACACTCAATTCCATCACCTCACCAGGTCCGACCTAACACCCGACCACTTCCAGTGAATACACCGGCTGCTACCAGGAAACCTTAAATATAGCAGCAGGACCAGGGTTAAAATCACTAACACAATATCTAAAACAATTTTTTTTAAATAGGAACCATTTAAAAACTCCAGTGGATAATAATTGGCACATGACTGGAATTCAAAACAGAAGCAAGGAATAATTAGAATCACGCATAGCATTAACACATCATACACGACTGCATTGCTACAAATATGCTCAATAATTAAACATGTAAATCCCCACAGCTACAGGTTAAGGTTCTGAGGAAGGGCTTTAACATAAATTTGCATCAATAAAATAACAAAATGGGTCAAGAGGTACTTCACTAACACACTGTTTTTTGTTTTTTTTTTAAGTTTATGACATAGCTCTAAAAGAAACATCCAGCCCCAGGTTAGTAATTAATCGGCTAAAGTGACTCATCTAGCTGATAGTACATTTACTGCACAAAGATAAGGCCGGTATTTAATCAACCCCGTTCACTGAACAAGACAAAGGCCTACCACACCTGGTGCACAGCCTTTTGTTACCTCAGCACCAGGAACCTGTAAGTTCCCATACACTAGGTTAATTTTATCGAACGTTATTAACTCTTTCTGTTGCCTCATCTCCTCACAGAAAACAGGCTGACAGTCAAAATGCAGCAGGCAGGAAATGTCACCGAAGGGGGCGGGCTGCATCTCTCCTGTAAAGTGGATGGGGTTCAAGGTCAACTGTCTGTCACCTGGCAACTCAAATCAGCACGAATGGCCTCGTTCACCGAGATCATCAGTATAAGTCAGGAGGGTGTTACAGAGATAGCAGAGGAGTTCATGAGTCGCAAAGTGA
>NW_005187410.1:6505863-6507665 GCF_000239375.1 Pundamilia nyererei
CAACGGCCTCGTTCACCGACATCATCAGTATAAATGAGGAGGGTGTTACAGAGATAGCAGAGGAGTTCGTGAGTCGCAAAGTGAAGGTGATGCGTCCATCTACTGACAACTTCACCCTAGTGCTTGATGAGGTCACACTGTCTGATTCAGGAGTGTACCGGTGTGCTGTGTCTGAGCGCAAAACTAATGGCAACACTCACAACCAGACACAAACTACCACTGTGACAGTGACTTCTATAGGTAAGATGTGTCTGTGTGTTTGTGTTGTACAAACTATTCAAGACATATGATATTACTTTCATTGTAACAGGTGTTTGTTCTTATTGAGTGGTGTGATTTGTTGAGCTTTTCTAAAACCACTTTGGGAAGGTTTAACTTTCTGTGAAGTATGATTTGTTGGCTCTGTCAAAACAGAAAAGGTTTGATGATGCTAATGTTTTCATTGCATCTTGATGATGGACAGAATTACAAATGAGTAAATCACAGGGGCAGCTCAGGATTAGCTCTTTGATTGGACATATAAGTTATAGAGGCAACGGTGAGCAGCATATGTAAAAAGGAGGGTAGTGGTTATAATAGGCAAACAATGCTGAATATCAGACTAATAGGCAGGATGGTAAAAGGAATTATTTTAATTTCTTTGCATTTTCATAACTATATGACAGGAGACATTAACACTCAGCGGGTAGGTTACACATTAACAAACCACAAGCACAAATGGGTTTTTTTGCCAAGCCAGGCTTTCAGGCAAAAAAAGCTATCCTTAGAATGTTTGTGTTTGACTGAATATTTTGTTTTAGGGCAAATGTGGTTTAGGTTTCGCTTACAGTTTTTAAAAATGACACGTAGCTGCATAAATATATGGCTAAAGCTGGCTAATGCATGCATTTATAAGCTTGAGACATAGATGTCATGACACATATTGGATGAAAGTCATTTTTGTGTATTCAAGCTAACCTTTTCTTTTTTAAAAGATGAAATGATGCATGATTTTTTTTTGCTTTCAACACTCATGATTGCTTGATCACCAGCTTCTCCTTTCTTACTTGCTGTCACTGACCATTTTGGATTTTTGTGTCAGACACGCTGATGGGAGTGTCTCTAATCAGTCGCAAGACTCGGGTGACTGTTGGAGAAAAATTGGAGTTGATGTGCCGGGTCAAAGGTCCACACATGCCGGTAACAGTGACTTGGAGCGTGCAACGTGAGGCTAAAACACCAGACACCATCCTGACACTTTCCCCTGATGGCACCATCAGTTGGTCTGCAGATCAGAACCACTACCAGCTACGAGTAGAAAGCAGAAAAACTGAAGTCATGTACTATCTGCTGGTCATTGGTACCAGCCACAGAGAAGGAGGAAGCTACCAGTGTAATGTGTCTGTCTTACTGAAGAATGTGCACAAGGAGTTGGAAGCATCCAATCAGCTTTCTGTGATAGTAATCAACCCAGGTACTGCCAGCTGCAGCCATTTGGGGGCATCATTAAATAGAAAGAGTCATTTTTTTCCTGTTTCCTCAGAAAATAATGAAAATGTTGTCTCCTTCTCTAGTAAGCAGGCTTGATGTGTCACCTATTCCTGCGTTGACAAGAACTATAAACACTGACATAACAATAACATGCTCCATCGTCACAAAAACGTCTGAATCATCACTCTATTCGATCACCTGGCTGCATGAGGAAAATGCAGGAAATAAGACCATTGTAAGCTTGGACCGGAATTCCATAGTAACGGAATCCCAGGTGGACCTGCGTCAGCGAATCAGCATGAGGCGCAGCAAAGGACCCACTTTTGAACTGA
>NW_005187410.1:6509951-6511102 GCF_000239375.1 Pundamilia nyererei
GCTTGAAAACCCCACGTGGGCGTGCGACATCATCTGTGAGTACCAGGTGAGTGGTGCACACGTATTCAAGGTTTTGTGAGCGAGGAGAGGTGTTACGTGTAGTTTCTGACATTTGTATGCACAGAAAGGGTTTTTATAGAGAAAATTATCCATTTGTGAGCAGAACTTAAATTGTGCGTGAATGATGAGTATTTATTTATGTTTTCATGTACTCATTTGTAAAACAGTTTAACATGGTGTCAGATTGCTTTGTATTTGTGTGTGGATTGGAGCACACGACTGTGAGTCCTCTAAAATTACATAAAAGTCACTGTACATTGGTGTAAATCTTAGTCCTGTCAGCCTTGGGTGTAATCAGGGCCATCCTCACACACATGAGGAGGTGCTCATTGATGAATTGAGAACTATATCTAGTTTTGATTATGTTAACTGTGAAGAAAACTGCCTCGCTTTTGTGTGGAGCCAAATATAGTTGAAATGCACAGGGGCACTAAAAGTGGAAGGGTCATCTCACACAATCTGCTCTTTCAGGTCCACATCATCTTCAAGATTAACAAAGTGCATCAGGAGAGCGCCAGCATTTACTCATTGGTCTATTTTCACTCTACTTTTCTACTGGCAGAGCACCATTTGTTCCTTATTCTTTCTTTCCTTTCTTCGTGTCACCTGTATCTTTTTTTAACATTACTCATTGCAGTCATCTGTATTTCTCCTTTCTTCTTTTTACATCACTTCTGTCTACTGTCTTTTCATGTGTACCTTACTCATTCTGTCTGCACTGTAGAGTCAGTGTTTACCACCTGGAATGCACTGAGTTGATTGGCTGACTGGTATCACGTGGGATGGCTTAACTCACATCAAGTTGGTCTGTGCATTTCTTCAGCCACCGAACCTAGATCATAACCTTCTGTTTTGGCTGTAGGTCCGTATAGGATAGCAGTCTGCCTGTTGGTGACCTCTGGCCAATAACAGTCCATGAAATAGCTCTACCGGTTTACTTTCAGTGCAAATACGAATACTTTTGAAGAATAAAATCAGCACTTTGATAAACTAACATACCAAAATAAAATGTGTTGCTCTGCAAATACTCAGACTGCAATGCACTGTATATATATTCTCATATATTTTTGTATAAGTACTAGTGAGATTCT
>NW_005187410.1:6512454-6514089 GCF_000239375.1 Pundamilia nyererei
TTTTTTAAAACAATAATACACAGAAAACCCCAACAATCAGAACACTCTCTTTGAGCCAGCACTTGGCAACGATAGTCCATATAAACAGTCCAGATAAACAGTGGGTGAGGGGGCTGAGTATGGAAAAGGCATCTGACAAAAAAGGTTTTGCCAAATCAAACATGTGGATCATCAAAATGAGATTTCCATACCAGATTGGTTGGAGCCCTGATTAAGGAATTTAAATGTGGGGGATATGGCTGGTATAGAGATAGAGACCTGGCTAATATAATTAAGAGAAGGGAGGAAGCTAATCTGTGTGCAGAAGATCGGGTGGCAGGGAAGCAAAACCAGGTACAGTGAAGAGGGATTCAAAGTGTTCTACCATAGTGCAGATAGGAAAACAAATAGGGTAGGGTATTCTTGAAGGAAGAGTGTACTCATGGTGTTGTGGAGGTTAAGAGTATCAGACAGGATCATGAGTATGAAGCTAGAAAGTGAATGGGGGATTTGTATTTATGCCATGCTACCAGATTGGATGGCTGTCTTACCTGTGACAAAGACAGCTGTACCAATAAGGTGATGTCTTCACTCGCACATCCTCCTCCCAAGTAAACAGAAATGATGATCCGCTCTCAGCCTTTCTCATATGTAAGGCACAACTCGTGTTTCTAATTAGCTAACAAGCTATGTGCTGTTCCACAAAGGGGCTGGCACAAAAGTAATATTAAAACTCATCACTTCGCTAGAAAATTGTGTATATAATATCAAAAGTAAAAATAATCAATCTGAAGAAAAACATTCCTCCAAAGCAGGGGGGGGGGTTAAGCTTTAGCTTTCAGCTATTATTAAAACTCTGATCAATTTTATTCAACTCAATTGAAGTATCTCAATTTAATTATGACATGTTCAGTAACATCATGATGAATTACAAAGCAGCACTAACAAAGGTAATGGAATGAGAATGCTGAAAACAAACAAACAGTTGTTGATTTGCCGTCCTTAGATTAAGTTCTCTCCTCATGTAACAGTAACAGAAATGATGCATTTACAGGTAAGAATCCAGCAAGGAAAGATTAGATAGTAATCTGTAGGATGATTTTGAAAAAGGAAGCACATGAAGGTAGCTTCAATGATTAAATGGTGGGAAATGAAGAAGCAAGAATGTTGCACAGAGTACAGGGAGGAGTTGAAACACGCTCTGGGTTGCAGGAAAAAGTTATCAGATAACTGGGAGAGCACAAATGAAGTGCTGAGGGAAACTGCCAAGAAGGAAAGAGGACGAGGAGATTTGGTGGTGCAATAAGGAAGTACAGGAGAGTATTCAAATGAAGCGGTTAGCAAAGACAAAAGGGGAATAGTCACTAGATGAAGAAAGTAGACAGGAGTACTGGGGGGCTTATCCTTGAAAACACAATAAGTTTCTATCACGAAAGTTGTGGGGCTGGAGCCTTTCCCAGGCACCACAGGGTGAGGTGTACCCTGGACAGGTTGCCAGCCTGCCACAGTGCCAAGGTTTTTAAAAGTAGAAACGGCTGCTAAAGCTCTTTATGCCTTTTCAAACATCCTTAAAATAACAATCAGAGGAGAGACCGACAAAAATTGAAAACGTTATTGTCTTTATTTTATGAGCACTTCATGTTTCTACATCTAAAA
>NW_005187410.1:6515028-6516032 GCF_000239375.1 Pundamilia nyererei
TTTGATCCCCACTCCTTTTTGTCCCTCCAGTTTTTCCACTTCTTCGTACGTTTTCTCACGTCCAGTCCCACAGGCTTGGCAATTTCATTGGATATGTATCCTACGAATCCTTTTATTGAGTTCGGGAATGCACAGGAGCGATCTGAACAGGCCAAATCACAATATTTGCCGTCTTCCTCAACGGGACACAGAATTACATTTTCCCATTTGCAGCGGGAAAGGTTTCAGAGGGTTCGTAGCCTGAAGTGCAGGTAAATCAAGGTGTGAACAGACAGAGCGATTACACAGATTACACAGTTGCATTAACCAAGAGCTTGATCGCAGCGGAGGAGGTACAGTGTTGAGCCTGAAGTTGAAGGTTCACGATGAGCTGTTTCCTGCTGTCTCTTTGGAGGGTCAGAGTGATGCTCTGCCTGGGTCAACTTTTACATTGTGGTAAGTAGCAGTGAATTCCTGTAGTTGCATTTGAGCCTGGTTGATGATCATGAGGAGTAATGGGAAATGTCAGAATATTAACTATGACCAATTTATAAAAGTCCAATAAGTAAAAATAGATGTAAATGAAGGTTAATGTCTATGATAATTCTAAAATGCCATCTGTGCTTTTTGCGAAATGATTTTCAAATTTTATAAAATGTCATTTAGCAAAAACAGAGTAAACTCACTGATAAATGTTCATTCCTTCTTGGTCTCCATAGTTTTAATATCAGTTTAATTGCTGCATGAAAACAAATTGGCTGTAAATTACTTTAAAAGTCTCGTTCATGAAGAAGTTGTAAAAAGTGTTTGCTTTCTTTGGGGAAAAATGATTTCCCACATCAAATAAAGTGAATCAAGCCAACATACCACAAAAAAAAAACAAAAAAAAAAAAACGAACAACAATAGGATTGGTTGAAGAAAATAGATGTAAGGAATGTAAGGAAAAAAACAAGCAAAAAAGAAACCAAACAACAAGATAACGTCACTATACTCCTGACAAGCTCGGTCTTTGTCTAGACTTGTA
>NW_005187410.1:6517657-6526067 GCF_000239375.1 Pundamilia nyererei
GAAGGTAGGCATGTCTTAACACATTTCTCTTAACATGTCATTTCTCTCAGTAAATATCAAAAGATCATGAGGAAATACCTTTCTTTGTCTTCGTCTTTGCAGGTGATGCTAATGCCGATTCTGAATGTAGCACAAGAGCTTATATAATAACGATTGTAATTCTCATCATCTTAGTTTTAGTCCTATTGCTACAGGCTTGTGGACATCAGATAAGGTGGAGATGACTGAACAGGGAGGCTTTTTTTTAAACACATGATGTTATATGCAAGACTTTGTAGTTGGACTGCAAATACTTTTTAGTACCATTTAGAACCAGTCTTCAATCAACCTGTCTATAACATTCCATTTGCACAACTCTGTTGCTTGTGAAGCTCGCACACAAGAATTTCACTCACATGTGCCGTACCAATGTACCTGCACATGTGATGTGACAATAAAAGTGATTTGATTTGATTTTGATTTGAAATAGATCTAGTGATTTACTTTCAGTGCAAAAACAAATAAGTTTGAAGAATAAACTCAGCATTTTGGTAAACTACTGTGCCAAAATAAAATTGTGTTGCTTTGCAAATACTCATACTGCAATGTATTGTATATATTTTCATACATAAGTGTAATTTTCTCCTCCTGTTTTCTTTTTTAATATATTTTATTTTTGCTTTTACAACTGAACACAACATACTTATACAGATTCATTTGTAAACAGTTACTACAGTTAGCATATGTGGATTTGTAAGCATGAAGAAAAATAAATTAATGGAAAAAAAAAACTAAAGAGGTAAAGAAAATTTAAAGAAGAAAAAAAACATAATAATAAATAAATAAGTAATTAAATAAGGAGGGGGAGGAATAAAATTAAGATCAGTTCATTTTTAAGAATTTTAGAAATGGCTGCCAAATCGTGCAAAAACGCACCAGTTTCCCTTTCCTGTCAAATCTTATCTGTTCCACCCTGGCCACAGACACCATCTCGTTAAGCCACCTCTTAAAACACGGGGCCGAAGGAGACCGCCACTGTAAAAGAATGAGTTTCTTTGCAGCAAGCATACCCATTGGGATTATCTGTTTTTGTGAACAACGTCTGTGTAAGAGACTGAAATAGAATCTACTTATTGCTTTCACTTTAGAAGAAACAACTGCAGACATCTGATTACTGTCATACTGAAGAAGGCTCTTGCGTGGTGATTGTGTACAAGTTGAGGTAAAACTTGCAGTGTTTCTCTGAAAGATGCGAGAGACTAAAAGAACACTCAGGAACTTTATGGCAGACTGTAGTTCTCTCAGCCCCAGAGAGATGATGATGTTGTGCTGCCTTTGGTCTTGAATTTTACCAGCACTTCACAGAGTGGTGGACTGGGCTCCTTGGTACAGCTTCCCTCTTAACTTTACTGTAATTTCACTCCCTTGTGTTTCCATGGCAATGCCCGTCAGAGCAAAACAAAGAAACACTGAATTTGGGAGGCAAATCAATGCTTGTAACTATGCAGCAAAGACTAGCAGAGGCAAAATCACATCCAATGTTTTTAACAAATTAAAATACATTAACTTTACATTCAAACATTAAAATATTAAACAGTCAGTTCATACGTCTACAGTACAATCCCTCTCTTTTCTGAACTTGTACTTTTTGCCTGCATGTAGCTGAACACACCGAGCTGGTCATCGTTATTGCTGCAGTGTCATTCCAGATCTAATTTGACATCAGATTGAGGTGCTGGCCTTCATGTTCCATGAAACAACTTGATTTCATGAGAATTTTTATGACAATTGTGCAACCGTTTTCCTATTACAACTTTTCTAAATACAGGAACAGCACTGCTGTGAACTTAAAACACACAAATGCTGTATTCACATAGTGAAATCAGTGATGTAGCAGCAGAATGCATCCGGTGTCTGGCATTGCAAAAAAGTTTCTTGATTAAAAATGAAAGTAAAGAACACGACTCTTACAAAACACAGTCTCTGTTCTTACTTGTTTACATGACAAATTGGCAGTTATACTCTACAGTATCTGGTTTATCAACATACCTGAAAGGCACGTGACACAATTAATTTCTTTGAACTCTCTAGCACTGCCATGAGGACATTTTTTGGTAAAATGTCTCTATATCATTGTTATGAAATGTGCAGCAGATATTAAGGGAGTGCAGAGAATGAACACGAATTGCTTTGGTGCCACCATCAGGTTGGCAATAAGGGTCTTAATAACCTGCCACGAAGCTCCTGAGCTGCATAGTTTGTCATGAACTTCCGAACAGCTACATCATTTATGACTTCTGTGACCTTTGACAGAGTCATCATCAGGTCAAGATTTCAATGTTTGAAACCACAAAGCATCAAGAAAGGACATTCCCATTAGTGCTAAATACAAATATCAGCATGCAAATTCACAAAGAGACAGTGAACATGTTTAATATTAAATCTGATAACGCAACAGGATGGAAGCACAGATGGAAGTTGACTTTAGATTTCCCCACGTCTACCAGGCTCCCAGTAGTTGGATAAGATGTGTTGTTTGTATGAATTTATGTCCTGTCAAACACACACACGTGCTAAAAAGCCAGATAAATGATCATTTCTTTCTTTAAACAATAATACAGAGAAAACCCCAACAATCAGAACACGCTCTTTGAGCCAGCACTTGGCAACGATAGTCCATATGAACAGTCCAGATAAATGTGTTGTTGTTTTGCACACATGTCTTTCCTTGTTTGTTTCAAATGTGAATTTTCCTTAGGGACTATTGCAGTCTTTCTAATACTTTCTTAACATTTCTCCTCTTTTTCAAACATCCCAAAAAATAAAGCAACTAAAAGAGAGACTGAAGAATTTAAGGACACTGGGTAAAACTGTACTTCTTTTGGTTCTCCACCAGGTGGCACCATTGCATCATGAATCTACAGCATTACTCAATCAAATCAGTTCAAAAGGGGCAAACTTGGATTGGGGGATCAGATTAAATACCCACTACTACTTTATCTCTCAAGCTGCCTTGTATGAACATGGTCATGTTATATAATTAAGTTATAAACTGAATCGATGTGTAATCGAATCAAGAAAGCGTGAAAGATGCACATACAAAGTTACAAAGCTATAACTTAAAGCTAAACTTTAAGATTAGGACGGGGGGCAGGGCGGGGGTCTTTCTCTGGACATTCATGCTATGATTATAATTTATTATACTGATAATATGATTGTTTTTCTCTCACTAATAAATTCAAAAAGTGCACAGGAGGAATCGATTATACTGAACTGCAACACAACTGTTGCTGCCTGTCTCACTTTATGCCGCAGGGTTTTGTGGGGGGAGTCCACAGTGGAAGATTCAACACAGAAGTCTAAATCAAGGTGGGAAAAGGCGCAGACAGATTTTGATACAGCTACACTGACTGAGGAAATATTGTTGGGCTTGTAGCTGAAGGTTTGGATGATGAGCTTGAAAAGTACATTTTAAAGGAGAGTTAGTAAGTAGTGCTATTGGTGCTATTTAGTAAAATATAGATAAACACAGAATCACCATCAGTAAATATGTTGTCTGTGTTGTGTGCAACTTGCCTTTTCAAATTTTATATGATTACAACCCTCAGAGATTAAACTCCCTGTTTCATAAATGAGAATTCTTCTTTGGTCTCTATGTTTTAATATCAGTCTAACTGCTATATAAACTTAAATTAACTCCAAATTATTTTCATGAATCACTTTTTATGAAAAAGTAGCAATAAGTGTTTGCAATCGTTGGGGAAAACTGTTTCCTGCATGACGGAAAATAAAGTGAATCATGCCAACACGCTCTTATTACTTGCATTGAGAGAATCATGAACATTTTATTAATTTAACACCATGTTTTCTGAATCTACTGTAGGATTATCCTCTTCTTTAAACAGTAAGACTGAGCCTTGGAGCCACACTACAAAAGAAAATGGTTAAGACATGTACACACTGCCTCAGCCACTTCTTCATGATGGTAAACCACAGTATCCTTAATAAAAAATTAAAAAGCCACAGGTTAGAAGCATTTAATTGATTTTACTCAGTCATGCTATATTAAAAACACATCTTGATATTGGTCAGCAGATTAATGTTTACTTATCCTATAGACACCTGTGTGGATGTCTCACTGTTTTCATTCTTATCTTGATTAGAGGTGGTAGAGCCATCGTCTCCGTCTCTGGCAGTGGAAATCTCAGCACAGCCAGCAGCACTGCAGGACGGGCAGGAGCTGATGCTGTCCTGTGACATAAACACAGAGGACGTGGAAAAAAGATTCTTCTCTGAAGCATGGCTGAATGAAAGTGTGGAGCTGGCTCTCATTGGTCCCACAGGTGTGTTCACTGTGGCGCCGGAGTACAATGTTTGTCAGAAAAATGTAGAGTTCAGAGCCGCCCGGACTGGGAACAGAGATTACCGTCTCATCTTAAAGCCTGAGAGAACTGAGGACCAGGGAGAGTATATCTGTACAGTCTGGCCTCAAGAGAGAGGCCAAGATGATACTTTTATTCAGGTAGAAGCCAAAGACTCCAGCCCACAGCGGGTCAGAATTAACACATGCACATTGGGTTATTCAGGGTTTAATTCAGTGTACTTTTTACATTGTTAATTTTATCTGTTGTTATTAAGACTTACACAAAGTGTTACTTTGCTTATTTATTTTGTTTTTCGTTAGTAAAATTACTTTTTCACGAGTAACTTCTCAAACACAGTCATACTATTTGTCTGGTACCTCATCTCCTCACAGAAAACAGGCTGTCAATCAAAATGCAGCAGGCTGTAAATGTCACCGAAGGGGGCGGGCTGCATCTCTCCTGTAAAGTGGATGGGGTTCAAGGTCAGCTCTCTGTCACCTGGCAACACAAACCAACATCACAACATCACACCTGGCAACACAAACCAACATCAATGGCCTTGTTCACCAAGATCATCAGTATAAGTCAGGAGGGTGTTACAGAGATAGCAGAGGAGTTCATGAGTCGCAAAGTGAGGGTGATGCGTCCAGCAGCTGATCATTGAGCTTGATGAGGTCAAAATGTCCTGTGTACCCGTGTCTGGGCAGAAACCCAATAGCAAGACTCACAGCCAGGCACAAACTACCACTGTAACAGTGATTTTTATAGGTACGATGTGTCTCTGGTAAAACAGATTCAGGCACATGAAGTTACCGAAGTACCCATTTTGAGTTAAAACAGGATACATTTTTGCATTGTGAAGCATGCAAAGCTATTTTATAGAATCACTTAATAAACATGGAGCTGAAAATGAGCGTAAGAAGCTATAATTAATCTCATATCTTCTTGCTGCAGCTTTGTTTCAGTTGCATAGCATTGAGAGTGACTCTCAATGCTGATCATCTGATTTAACTCCTTGTAAAAAAGCATCTTTCCCAAAACCCAGCAAAATATGCCACCTCTCCTGGTCATCTTCTGGGCACAGCTGATGTCTGCACTATCTCTCTTTTTGATGTTGATGGAGTCATTTTTTATTCTGTCTCTATCCTGTGTGCAAGCTGCTTGTGTTCTGCCTATTGTTAAATTGTTTTTTTCCCCCTCAGTTTGGTTGTTTACAAGTCCTCCTGAATTCTCTTTTATCTCTTTTGTCTGCCAGTATAACCCAGAATAAGTCTCACTGACTGGTCTGTTATTAAAGGTCTGTTAAACTAAAGTTTTACCCTTGTGCTTATTCACAGAAAACAGTCTCTCTATTCCAAAGGAGGAAGCAGAGATAAAGCAGAGGAACAAGAAAGCAAAATTTCATCATCCCCTGCAACATCAACCAACAACCCAGCCATGAATCCAAGTTGAGGTCACATGGTTTTGGCAGAAAAAATCAGAAACTAAACAGCGCCCCGTATTCACAGTTTACAGGAACACAACTCTACAAGACAGGTTTGGGGAGAATGTTCGCCTGAGATACGACCACCCTGACCCCAGATAATTCAGCCTCACGTTCTTGAACCTTGGTCCTGAAAATAGTGGCCTGTATTTCTGTGAGTGGCTGCCTTTTCTGTCTCATGGGTGGAGTTGCAGTAGAAAAGTCAGTTAATTTAAATGTCAGTGTTCTCACAGAAGGTAGACATGTCTTAAGGCAATTATCATTAATGTACCTTAATTCAATGTCATTTCTTTCAGAAAATATCAAAAGAAGATCAAGTGGAAATACCTTTCCTTGTCTTCTTCTTTGCAGGCAATGCTAATCACATCTCTGAATGCAACATGAGTACCTATAAAATAACTATTACAGTTCTCATCGTCATAGTCATGGCCATATTGCTACTGATGCTCAAGATGTGGCCTCAAAGGCTCAAAAGGAAAGAAGTCAACTCCATCTCGCTGGGGTGAATCGCTCCCTTTGAACACCAATCAAGGTGGAGACGACTGAACAGCAGAGACATTCTTTCTATGTGATGCAATATATGCAAAAGAATTTAATAGCTTATCTTCTTTTAACTCATATTTTCCAATTAAATCACTCTTGTTTCAATTTATCTGTTCAGAGCATTTCATGGAATAGCTCTACCAGTTTACAGTGCAGCTGGGAATAATTTTAAAGAATAAAGTCATACCGTGGTAAACCAATGTGCCAAAATAAAAATG
The DNA here is from genome assembly GCF_000239375.1 of Pundamilia nyererei. Classification (NCBI taxonomy): domain Eukaryota; kingdom Metazoa; phylum Chordata; class Actinopteri; order Cichliformes; family Cichlidae; genus Pundamilia; species Pundamilia nyererei. The sequence goes on from NW_005187410.1 coordinate 6,524,245, forward strand.
TGTTGCTCTGCAAATACTCACAGACTGCAATCTACTGTATATATTTGCCTATAAATGCTAGTGTGGATCCGAATCTCTGGACTTGCACAAAACTGAATAAATCCAATCAAAATTTTGATGCTTTTCCTCCATCTGTCTCACACTCTCCTTCTTTCTCTCCTCCCTTTTCCTGACTCTTTTTTTTTCCTTCATCAGCCCCATAAATCTTTAACACCCCATCTGTTTTAGAGACTGAAATAGAATCTACTTATTGCTTTCACTTTAGAAGAAACAACTGCAGACATCTGATTACTGTCATACTGAGGAAGGCTCTTGCGTGGTGATTGTGTACAAGTTGAGGTAAAACTTGCAGTGTTTCTCTGAAAGATGTGAGAGACTAAAAGAACACTCAGGAACTTTATGGCAGACTGTAGTTCTCTCAGCCCCAGAGAGATGATGATGTTGTGCTGCCTTTGGTCTTGAATTTTACCAGCACTTCACAGAGTGGTGGACTGGGCTCCTTGGTACAGCTTCCCTCTTAACTTTACTGTAATTTCACTCCCTTGTGTTTCCATGGCAATGCCTGTCAGTGCAAACAAAGAAACACTGAATTTGGGAGGCAAATCAATGCTTGTAACTATGCAGCAAAGACTAGCAGAGGCAAAATCACATCCAGAGCGGCAGCCATTAGAGCTCCCTCTTCATGCTCTTTGCCTTAATAAAGTCTCAAACATTTGCATATTAAACAGTCATTCCATCCATTTTTTTCTTTCATATTAGTGCTGCTGCATGCAGTGTAAAGTAAAAACCTGGATTTCCTAAAACAGTACAATCCCTCTCTTTTCTGAACTTGAACTTTTTGCCTGCATGTAGCTGAATACATTGAGCTGGTTATCGTCGTTATTGCTGCAGTCTCGTTCCAGATCTAATTTGACATCAGATTGATGCTCTGGCCTTTGTGTGACATGAAAGCACTTGATTTATGACAATCGTGCAACCATTTTTCTATTACAACTAAATACAGGGAGAGCACCAAAGTTGCTTTGAAAGGTTTCCCACATAAATGTAAATTATAATAGCAATAGTAACAGTGATAGATAGTAATAGCAGACAGTAATAGAGATAAAACAGCAGCGGGCATACGGTGTCTGGTGCTGCGATAAATATGTCTTTTTGGGAAAAGAAATCAAAAGAGCACTACTCTTACAAAAACAACACCCCTGTGCTTACCTACATACATAAACAATGAAAAGCCAGTTGTGTACTGTGCCTGTGTAGTTTATCAATGCATGTGAATGGCACAGTGGCAAAATAAATGCTAATAAATCCCCCAAACTCTTATTTTCACTTTTACTTTGCTGATCCTTTGACCTCTTCTCTGGCGAACCATCTCCACAACGTTGTCATAAAATGTGCAACACATAATCATGATGTGCACAGAACACTAATTGCTGTGCTGAGCCTCTGACTTTTAATCTAGTGACAAAAACTGGATGCAAAATTGGATTTTTTTCTTCTAGTGCCACCATCAGTTTCGAAATAATGACCTTACTAGCCTGCCTATCTGACAGATGAAGATTCCAGGTCAAAACCCCAAACCTGCAAGAAAAAACATTCACATTAATGCTAAATACAAGTGTCTTGCATTCTATTTCACTAACAGTCAGAAAGTGAAGTATTATATTCGTATTTTATCTGCTAAAACAACACGAATTGGAGTTGACATTAGATTTCCTCACCTTAACCAGGCTCCAAGTAGTTGTGTATGACGTGGTATTTCCGTAAGTGTATACATACGCATACACACACACACACACACACACACACACACACACACACACACA
>NW_005187410.1:6526087-6539090 GCF_000239375.1 Pundamilia nyererei
AACAAATGATCAAAGTTAGACCTAAAACACCCTCCTGAATGAGAGGATAATGTGTCCTGGCAGAGGTAGGGATATAACATAGGGAGGAGAGAGAGACACTCAAACTGCCATCTGCACAAATTACGTAACGCCTCTCATCGACACTGAAAGTCTTCTCTGAAGCACTGCCTCCTTTCACCTCATCTCGCTGAATCTCTTTGCTTATACCCCCAACTCCACTCTACTCCCTCATGACTCCTGTCTTGCCTTTGATATTCCCTTTTCTCACAAGAAGAGGACACAGCCTGACAGCGCTGCCTTCTGTTCCCAGTCTGAACCAAAAGCTTTCTCTCTCTCTCACTTGCAGACACTTTTCCCTCCCTCTCTCTTTCTCTTTCGCTCACAGTCTTATTCGTCAGCACCAGAGGGAGCTATTGTCACCCAGAATGACAGAGATCCACAGCAGTCATCCCGTCACCATAGAAGTGAAGTGCTGGCCAGCTTGTCATTGTAGCACCCAATCTGAAAATGTAAGACTTTGAAAACTGTCAAGTACTTTCTCTCCTTTCAATTGTTGATTTGAGGTCTCTTGGTGCTGCGAGCTTTGTGTGCAAGTTTTCTGTCTGTGTATATGAGAGAATAGAAGAAAATTGTCTGCAAAGTTGCAAAAGAGCATGAAGCAGAGAGACGTAAAGTCTCTATAGCTGTTTTCACACATGCACTTCAGCCCTGAACTTTTTTAGACCCTACCCAACGGACATGCATGAGTGAATGCAAAAGATTCCGTTAGAAATGGCATTGAGCAGTCTTTAACCTGTCAGCTCCCTGCTCCATTGTAAAAATTGTGAAGGTAATAGTTCTGTGTATTCATACAGACTGAGTGCTTTTTTTTTTTGCAAGCCTCCAGCATACTTTACCCTAGCAGCACCCTCGCCTAAGCCAAACGGTGAGAATGCATCTGAAGCAGAGTGTCTCACACTGTCAGCTACATGAGAAACAGGGATAGACATCTGAAAAATGACCTCTTTCTACTGACATGGTCTGGAGTTCATGTGTGAAAATCCCTTAAGAGTCTAAGGATGTAATGCCACTTCAAGCTGCACATTGTCTTCTGCTACAGCATTTAGGAAAGTACTTGCTAACGGAGTGTGACTGACAGGTCTTTTCACACAAGCACACAGAGTATTACCTCATTTATCCAGGCCCACCGCTCAACACACAGATATGTGGGCACACAAACTATATACAACTCTCTAAACTGTTAAGAGCTGTCTGCTTTTTCTTGTTGAGGCCTGATTATTATCCCCAGAGACTGTGCCGGCTGGTAGAAGGAGCTGGAGAGTCCAAAATAAAAACAGCTTAAATGGTGCAATATGAAGTAATAGCCTGTTCTGCTCCCTGTCAAGGGAGCTCTCAACAAACCCAGAACTCACTTTTTTTTCTTTCTTTTTTTTTTATTTCTCAGCTTTACTCTCACATACTGGAACTGCATGAATGAATACTCCAAAGCTGCTTTATCTGTGTGCCTCCTGTTATTATAGTATAACTTACCAGCGTGTGTCTGTCATGTTTGCCTGTCTACATGTATGTGCATGTGCTGTCACTAAAACCTTTAATCATGTTAGAAATAACTGAGCCTCCCCTGACAGTAGATATAAAAACAAGAACGAAGAAAAAAAAAAAAACACATCCAGCAAATTCAAAGTTCATTATAACTGCACCATGAAGCATTGATTCATGTGTCAAAATGAACTTGAGTTTGCTTTTTTTTTCTTGGCAGAATTTTTATATATTTATTTTTGTTACTGCTTCCTTTGTCATGCTGTTGGCGCATGAATAAAACAATGAATCCTAACTGACTCTTGATAGAGCATTTTTGTTCTTTATCATTCCATCTCGCCTATTCTCTACAGACCACTTCACTTAATCAGACATTCCCTTCCCACTGACAAACAAGAAATAGATTTGCTTTTTGGGGGATTATATGCTACATACCCTCCAGAGCTGATAAAATGATAACGCTTGCCCTGTCGTTGTGCCTTTATAGGACTGCTGGGGCTTTTCCTCTGGTGCGAGCCTTGCAGCTACTCTTGGTTGTTATTGTCAGCATTCGTGCTAGAAAATGCACTGCTTAAAAAAACATTAAGGGACACGCAATCCTGAACACAAAGTCAGTTAAATTTCAGAGATATTCGTCTCTCCCATTAGGGAGCGTAAACCATTGTGAATCCATTTCAGCTGCTTAGGTGCAAATAAAAGTGGCGACAGGTTTACTGTAGAAGCAAGAACAAGACAACCCCTAAAAAAGGAAGTGGTTTTGCAGGCGGTAGCCACAGACCATTGTTCTCTTCCTATCCTAGCTGATTTTTCTCTTGTTTTTCTTTTTGCTGCTGTTTTTGTCGCAACTGGGAACATGAGATAGCACCTGCAGGTCATACAAGTTGCACAGGTAGACCAGTTCCTCCGGGGTGGCACATCCAGACCTGTTGTCTCAAGAGGGTTTGCTGTGTATCCTAGCACAGTCTTAGCAGGCACACCAGGACATATGCCACTACACGAGGAGAGCTGGACAAGGTCGACAATCCAGCGGCAGTATCTGCTCCTTTGTGTGAGGAGGAACAGGAGGAGCGCTGCGAAAGCCAAAAAACGTCCTCCAACAGGCTACTCATGTAGCGATACCATGGCATCTCCAGATGTTTACCACATCTGTCACATGTGTTCAATGTGAACCTGCTCTCATCTGTGAAAAGAACAAGGTGCCAGTGGCAGGCCAGCCAGTTCTGGTGTTCGCTGGCAAATGGCAATCAAGCTGCACAGTGCTGGACTGAGAGCACAGAAAGGACGTCGGGAGCTCGTGCCACCATCATGGAGTTTGATTCTGATAGCTTGGCCAAAAGTATGCAAGAGAGTGATATATTTGAAGTTTTACTGGGTTAGTGAGGCTCGACTGTTCCCTTAATATTTTGGGCAGTGTACTAACAAAAGTCTGATTAAATAAGGAGACAGAAGGCCTTTACTGATGAGATGAGATGTCATCGACGGCAAAGGTTTTTTACATTTAAGATCATGGCTTAGAAAGCCAGAAGAAAAAAAATGAATGCACAAGCAGATTTGTTACCACATTAAATTTGTCTCACCTATGATCGATCATTTAACCACGCACTATATACTGCATAGAGTCTGAGTATACATACATATATACTCCCTCAATTCTCTCCGTCACCTGCAAACTCATCATTCTGATTAATTGAGATTTTTGGCCAGATTTCTTCTTTATATTTCTTTTATTTTTTTCACAGTTCAGATTTTCTTGTGTATTTTTATTTCCTTGTGTTCTTAGTGGAGTTCTCCCGGTGTATGACCTTTTGTCTCGACGATGCACTTTGCCTGCTTCCTGCTGGAACTGGTTGTCCTACTGACTGCCTAATTTAGATGTAGGATTTTGCTCACCACTTCCTCGTCCTCCTACACTTGGGTCCTGTTCTCTACGAACCTTTACATCTTTAGAACATAGAAGCCAATCTAAAGCACCTCGAGATGACCGCTGCAAACACGTGATGCATAAATTCGACTGATTAAAAAAGTGTAAAAGGATCAGGGAAATTTAAAGAAAAGGCTCTTAGCAAATTCTAAACATTTAGCAAAAGCCAACATAATGGCACACAATTGGATTCTGACTGAAGTTATTAAATGAGAACTCTCTGTGGTGAGAAAATGGGAAAGCGGCTAAGCTGGTTCAACACTGTCTGTTTACAGTTTATCTGATTTCAATACTGACAGCAGTGCTACAGAGAAAAGGCCTCTTAGCTATAAGGGATGAGAGCCGAGAAAAATGTCAGCTGCCTCCAAAACATTCGTTCGCTGGTATCTCAGAGCGGGGCAACAAATGCAGCTATCAGGGAAGCCTATCAGCAGCAGCCTTCCAAGCTGGCACTCATCACCCTCTGGCACTCAGGCTTTCCTCATAACCACTGTCCAACAGGGTCTCGCATCCAAAATGTTTCCCTGAAAGGTAGCAAGACGAGAAATGTCATGGTCAGTTTGACTTTGACTACATGCTCCAGCTTCAAATTTTCTTAGAGGAATGAGAATGAGATTGCTACCACCGTTTTAGGTGTTAGCTGCTAGGAAAATCTGGCACCTGTGGTGCCTGTTTGCCACCTTCACAAATTATGTGTGAAACCTGTCTGCTGCTCTATGCAACTTAATAGAGCTCCCTTTTACCGAATCTATTTCTTTACGCCCTTCTTATTTATAATTTCAAACCCTATGTTTTTTCCTTCAGGAATACATAATTATTTTTTCACCATTATGTGAACCTACATCAAACTGAAACTCACACTTAAGAGATGCAAGAACTGTTTCCTGTACTCTCTAAATTGTCAAAATAATTCAAAGAGATAAGCACAACGACAGCCACCTGAAACTTAAAAAAATAATAGAAACTTTCAGTTGCCCTTGCTGCTTATGAGCCACTCTATTCCAGTCTTTGTGGATTATTGTATTTGCCTGTGTATCCAAATTATGCAGCAAAGACTGAGATGACACAAATTGGCTCAAAGCTCAAATCAGACGGATCCATCGAGCAAACAGAGCCAATCTGATTGTATTTACTTTTTTCTTTACTTTAGTTTTGAACATTTGAGTAGCTGTGCATTGCCATCAGGACACCAACACCCCTACTGGAGTGGGATAATTGTGTGCTCAGAGGCACAAATGTCTCTGTTCTCTTCACTGGCATGTTGAATGTCTGACGATTCTGCGCTGTCTGAGCAATTTATTTACGCCATAATGCCAGTTTTGACGGCTGCCTCGCCTGTGACTAAGATGGCTGTGCCAACAAGCTGATGTCTTCATTAGCAGTGGTTTAGAAGCATTACCCCCCCACCCTCCTCCCAAGTCACCAGAAATGATGCTCTGCTGCGCCCATCAACTCCCATCAGCCTTTCTCTGCATGTGAGGCACTCCCCCAACTGCTGTAGCACTAACTCATGTTGCTAATTAGCTGACAAACAGTGCTGTTCCATGGAGGGGCTGGCATCTTACAACACATATTTGTATACATCAGCAACCCCATGCAAATATCCAAAATGTGCACTTACTTATGGAACTCAAGTATGCAGTGTCACATTCACATGGCAATAAAAGGTACGGCCATGTGCATTCATACATATGCACATAGATTTACTCAGTGTTTATAGGGTTTTTCCTTATTAAGTGTAAACACTATAGTTCTTTGATATTCAGTATATGCATGATCATCTCTTCTGTGATGGAGAATCTGATTACCATCCCCCATTTTAAATCACCCAGTGGCTACTATGGTAACCCACTCCTTGAGAATATTAAAGGTAAATGTGAAGAAAAAAAAATCATAAAGTAAATGAAACAGTTATTTATAACTGACATTTATCTTAGATTTATCTCATCTATGATTCCTGAGATTCCTTTGTTTATACCCTGGACTACTGGTCAAATAAATGGAGAAATATAAACCATTATATCTTTTAATATTTCTGTCACTGTCTCTTTCACTTGCACTGACATTTTGAGCAGCGGGTTGATGTGACAGTGAAGCATGCAGTCCTGTCAAACATTGTAAAAGTCTTAAAGAGCAGCACAGTAGAGCTTTGGGGCAGAGACATGATCTGGTCCAAGTCCACATGTAGGTATATCATATTTCCTAGTATATGGAACAGGATTACTCAAAGTCCTAATGGAGCTAAGAAAAGATCACATGATACCTTTATTACTTGTTTGGAATACATTCCTTCATTATCAGCTAGGTAAAAATGTGAATGTTATATTATCTCATCTATAAATTCTATAGATCTATATTTTCTCTCTTTATTGTCATTATAATCCTTCCTGATTCACACAGGGAGGAAGGTTGGCAGTGCAGGGAAAGTTTGAATCGCTTTACATCTGTAAGCAAACTGCAATTAGAGATGTAAATGTGGTTGATTTTCTTTTTGCTGCTAATTGAAAACATTACTGATTGGGATGTGGCCAAGAGTGTAGCAGCTTGACAGTTTAGCCCACAGAGAGCATTTCAGCAGCAGTTTCGACTCTCTCATTCAGGGTGAATTTCTAAACAAAGTTTAATTCCTTAGACACATGTCCTGAACAATTTAGACAAGAATAAATGTTCTCATCCTTTCTTTTCTCTTAATTGGAATTTAATATGGTGAATATGCAGACTAGTTAGTTATTTACAGCTTGCCTAAGAGGGTTTTTATTTTACCCCCCAACCTCAACGGCATGAGAGGAATGTAAAAAGAGAATGCAAGGGAATAAAAATAAGCAACTTCAAGAAGAAGCTGAGCTTTTAAAATGGGTAAACTACTCTGAATTTACTTGAAGTAAAGTAACCAAACCAGCCAATTCATACATTCTGATTCAAACCATTACTACAGCTATGAAGTGAACAACAAAGTTCTTTGGTACACTTCTGTCGGCTTTCATATTGTTTATACAAAATTCTAACACTATGAATGTCTAAATGTCACAGGAGACACTGAGACTCATCAGACCAGGCAATATTTTCCCAACTTTATGTTGTTCTATTTTACTGAGCCCGTGTGAATTTGGTTTCCAGTTCTTTACTGGGAGGAAAGACACCAGGTAGTGTCTTCCCATCTGCTTCAAGGTTAGACATATTGTTTGTTCAGAGAGGTTTTTCTGCTTTTTTCTACTGTAGAATTAACGAGTTGTTATTTGAGCTACTGTAACCTTCATTTTAGCTCAAAGCAGTCTGTCCATCATTCTCCATCAAAAATGCATTTTCACCCAGAGAACCATCGCTTACTGGATATTTTTTGTTTTTCTGACCATTCTTGGTAAACCCTAGAGAGGTTCGTGTGGGCAAATCCCAGTAGATCAGCAACTTCTGAAGCAATCAGATTAGCCTGTTTAGCACCAAAAACCATGTCATATTCAAAGTTGCTTTTGCTCAGTTTGAACTTCAGCAGGTCGTTGCTGCCATGTGATTGGTTGATTAGATATTTACATTAATATTAATTTAAACAGGCATATCTAATGGAATGGCTAGCGATGTCAGCAGAATCAAACAAATAAATCTAAATTTAGCATACAGTTGCAACAGCAAAGAAAATTAATCTAAATGTGGTAAAGATGTGGGATAACCCAGGCACCTGAATTTATGATTTGTGTTGTTGACTGCAGGGAGAGTGCATGGATATGATCACATTTTTACTTTGCTTTAAAGCTGTGGATATATTTGATAACCTGTGTACAGTGGAAATAGCGAAATCTTGCACAGACACAGCTAACATAAACAGCTTACGCCTGGCAAATCTCAAACAGGAGATATGGCCCCATAGCATGTTTGTCATGCTTAGCCTCGCTTTTCTGGGTGAAAGTATTAAACCGACAAAGCTCATCCAAGTTTAAATCCTTGTCTAACAGCAAATGCTGTTGTTTAAATGAAGCATCTGTAGTATATTAGGGTTGTATTCGTGCTGGACAATGTGCCATAAATATACATATACAAATAAATCAACCCAGCATGAACATTAGGTTGTTCAAAACCATAATGCCAGTGGTCTTTAAACAACTTGGTGAGGGCTGGGATGCAGGTTTCACCGTAAAAGAACTTAGAAGCCTTTCATCCTGAGCATCTCTCCACCACAGCAGGCCCATTAGGCATCATGATGCAGTGTGCAGTAATTGGTATTTCTGTTGGTAAGCAGCTTCCTTATCCCAGCGCTCAGCCTCACGCTGTGCTGGAGACAGTCTGATATCAGAGCTGCAGAAAACACACGACTGAACCTGTACAGTGAGCAACATATCACTCCGATAAACACCTACCAGGATTTTTTTTTTAAGACTCCAATACTTTACTAACAAAATTCAATCATTCTGTCGGGAAAGAATTTGCTTATTTTCCAGCCACACTCTGCAATAATATCCATATTGAACATAACAGCAATCCCTCCCTAAAAGGTAATGGCTTTTGGATATTATGAGCATAGTTAATAAAATGACCCTAACGAAGCTAAAGGGAAGTTTAGAAATTACAATTTTTAAATGGTCCGTGTCATCAAAATTGGCTGCTCACTTTCCACGAATGGCACAAGGGTGGTCGCCCCTTTGATGTGGTAATAGGCTGTTTTGATTTCTGTGTGTCAAGCATGTTTTAAACGGTGAGAGGCATTCCCAACAGCTACTACTTCAAAATCAATTAAAACCTTTTTGCTAACAGCCCTGCCTGGTTCAAAAGGAGGAAAACTAATTCTCTCACTCTTCCCTCCCTCTCTCTCTGCCTCTTTCATACTCATACACTCAGTCATTTGAAGAATGTCGAAGAGACGAGATATACAGAGTCCTGAGGGTCCTGGATTCAGATACTTTCTTTGCTTCGTGTGTGCAGTATGCTTACAGTAAAGCATGCACGTATGAGCCATGAGCTGAACAATGCCCTGTTCTTGATTTTTTTTACATTTTATTTTTTCAGTTTTTACAAAGGTTGAGAGCCTGTTTGTAAGTTTGTTGTTGCCACAGGGATTAAGTAAATCTACGGTCATTACCTCAGACAAAAGCTGAAAGGGAAAGGGGATTTTAGTCTTAATCCACCATTGATTGTTGCAACTAATGCTTATCACTTGTGCAATCCAAGCCAAATCTTTTCAATGACAATCTGATTAATTACTCATCTGAACTTCCTGTAGCATTTGCAAGTCCTTGAACTAACATCCCCTGGAACATTTAATATGCTTACACTAATATCATGTTTTGCTCATGCTGATCTAGAATCATATTTGCTCATTTAATCCTAACCTATAATTACCTTTAACTAGTATAAACTGTCATTATTTTCTTTGAAATAACACATTTAGTGCAAAGGGCTAACAAATCGAGTTGCAAATAGAAAATGTCAAGGCGTGCAAAGTGTTTTACGTTATGTTTCATTGGATTAAGGGCCCTCGTTGCCCTTAGTGCTTACAGTAAGAAGGCTTTGAGTTTTGAGGTGTATTTGGGCAAGATCAGATTTTGAGCACAGTCAACACATTCTTGTATGAGCCTGTATGTAGCCATGCATGAGTGTTTGTGGGTCTGCACAAGATGGTTACATGTTCATATTTTTGCACCCTTTCCCTCCTCCCTGCAGAACACTATTTCACCGGGAGCAAAAATACAACATTGTGTGAATCTGTTTATGGCTGTGGAGGGACATGAAAAGCACATGTGAACGTGACTAATCGATGCTGGAGCGAGGAAAAAGGGGAGCAGGCTCGAAGGCATGATCGGGAAGGCATTTTTGCATGCAAGTGATAATATGAGATAATGCTTGCATCAAAGTTGTGTTGTGGTTTTTTACAGCTGATGTACGTGTATCCCTAAACGTCTGCGCACCATGAGTCTCTCTGTGAATGTCCGTGCAGATAAATATGCAAGTGTGTTTGTTTAAGAGAGTGAAGTGCATGACTCAGCCTGAGGTAGGCAGACAGCTCATGTTTCTTCTGCTTGGCAGGCAGCACAGATAAGATCGAACTGAGCTGACCATTTAAGAAGCCCTGGGCTTTACCTCTGCCAAAAAAGAAAACACGGCCGACTCAGAAATCCTTATCTGCAAATGCTCAACTCCTGTGTGACTGGTTTGATTAAGTATCAGTTCACAGATTCAGATGAACTCAACCAATATATATATATATATATATATATATATATATATATATACACACAGATATACGGACAGATAGATACTACAGTGAGACCGTGGTACTGTCATCAGTCTACCAAGTCAGATTTCACCACTGATGATGATGTCACATTGTTTTCTGGCTGGCACAGCCATGCCCTTGCAAAATTTGTAACTTTTGTGGTTTTAGGTTCAAGGAAACTCAGGCAGAGGCTTTCCCGGATAAGTGAATGCATTACTGAAATCTGGTTACTATTAAGTTTCCCCCTGAAAAACCTGCTAGGTTAATGCTGCCATCTGGGCCCAGGGCACTCTTGCAAAATAGTTTTTGGATCTCAAGAGTTTCACTTACAAGTTAATGATTAATAAATTAGTGCTGTTTGAATTACTGCACAGTTTTGTTTTGGGCTTTCTTAAATAATATCACGACTGAATATTATTTGCCTTATCTATGGTACAAGAATGGCATAAGAATGGCCATAGTGCTAAAGGCAGGTGGTTCCAGCCTGTTGGCTGGCTGGGTGGAGTATATAGATACGTCAACTTGTGATTCAAGTTGTGTGTCACCTCTTCCGTTTGTAGTCTTGTTGTCACTTACTCATTGTCTGTTTTTGCAGAGATAATGGATTGATGCTGCTCTCATCTTTGCATGCTAAACATCAAGCTACAGGCAGCAAGCAGTTTGCGTTTCTTAATATTGCAACCAGAAGCAGGGAGAAACAGCTCAGAAAAAGTTCACTAATTAGCTAGCACATTATGGCTTGTTTGTTTGGAGGATTAAATCATCTGTTACTTACTCTGCTCAGCGTGCTGGTAGGTTGATTTTTATTACCTTTTGGATGGAGCCAGGCTTTTTCTTATTCAATGTTTATGCTAAGCTAAGCTAACTGCCTGCTGGCTTTAGTCCTCTTTCATTTCAGGAGAGAAGTGTTTGATCAAGAGCAACCTCCAGGGCTGGAAAAAAGAACCACCGCTGAAGTCCCAAAAAAACAGATTTCATCAAATGTGCACTTGAGGCTGACAAAAATCCCTATTCAGTCCATTTTATTGTAAACTGCCCAACTTTACAACAGAGATAATCATGACTAAAATCTGATATATATATATTATTTTGTATTTTTTTACAGTCTGCTATAAGATATAGCAAGCATGATTTTGTTTTATTTGTGTTGCTGGATCATTTTAATGCAATTATCAAATGCTGAAGCAACAGTCCATCTGCAAAGTCTACTTCAGTAGTGAAACACTAGTATTTATACTAAGCACTAATTAGCGGGTATCTGTGTCTGAGCCACACATCTCTCTAAAACACTTGCTAGCATTGGTTTTGATAACTTGAGCCACCTCAGGCTTAAAACGTTCATTGTTGACAAGGTTTATAGCTAGTCCTGGATTAGGTGGCCCTGAAGCGCCCTTTAATTTTGCTGCTATAGGCTTAGACTGCAGGTGGACCTCCCAGGAAGCACTGAACACTTCTCCTGTTTTCCACTCCCCAGTTATTATATGCCACTACTGAATGCCATTCAGTTTTGCTTTCTCTCTCACACAGTTTGCATTTTAACTTGTTTGTTGTCTCTCTGTGCTCCTCTGCCTTTTGTTTCTCTCCACCACCCAACCAGTTGCATTAAGGTACGGACACAGTAGAGAAAACAGTGTTTATAGACCAAAGCACAACCATATGCAATCCAATCACCTAGAAACCGAACATGGTTCAGTTGTTGTGCTGACCAGTCAGTCAACACATTTACTCCCTTACCACCAGTTTATCTTGATCACATGCAGGTTGCTGTTTTTAATTGGACATAGGTCTTTGGTGGCTGTTTCTACCGGGGAACTTCTTCCTCCACACCACAACCCCAGTGATCCAAACCTCATACTTGGATTGTTGGAGTTCCCTTTTTAATATTACCTTTTACATAGAATTAAAAAAATGCCTCGAGATTATATTGTCGCTAACTCACATTATAAAGAAAATAAAGAAATAAAGCTTAACTAATTAAAAAATTAATTAAATCACTCATCAAAATATTGTCCCTTATTGCACGTAACATACAGCATGGCAGTGGCAAATATGCTAATATGCTTTTCTCAGTGGCTACATGGGATCTTTTAAATGCAGTGGGTTTGATTCCCAGCCATTGGCCATTGTGTCTCTTAGTACTTTGATGGAGTGAAAATCTGACTGGAAAAAGAAATCACAGGCAATGATTGCCAGAATTGTTTGCACCGCCCTTATAATACAAACAGGTATTAAACATGTGGCAAAATAAAGATACTGACCTGAAAGCATGCTGTTTGAGACAGAAGTAATTGCCATTTCACACTCACCAATTATATGCCAGCTTGCTATGACATAATTAGTACTTAATGTTCCTGCTGTCAAATTAACCCCTTAAACCACTTTCATGCACAGACCCTTTATTTAACTCTGGATTATTTGAAACCAATTTGACCAATTTACCAGTGGAACTGCTGTCAAGGGTAGGCGACATAACTCTAATGCTCACCATTGTTCCATAGAGATAATTACACACAATTCCCATACCTATACCAAAGTGTTCAGCCAGTTAACACTGAGTGCTGCATCTTTATTTCTTAGATATTTTTAAGAATTATTTTATTCTTTTCATCTGTTAAAAAGGCCTCTAAAAACCTCTTAAAATATGCAACAGTAACAATTATGGTTTAGATGACCAGCAGCAGACTAATACCCTGAAGGTAGAAGTGCTGCTCTGTTAAGCACATATTAATCCCATAATTATTGTTTTAACATGTGTTAGCACCTTTTCATAAAAAGTAAAACAGTGTTAAATGTGTTCAATGCTCAATATGTTAATATTAGAATGAGTTGTTCATTGTGAGACATTCAGATATTATTAGAAATCCTAAATGTGACTGCTACTTCTCCAACAACTCTGAAGAATAACCTGCAGTGTACATACAATTTATTGCTTGGTTTATACTGAATGTAGGTAGTAAACACGATATAGAGTAAAGGTAAATGATACATGTGAATGCAGCTCTCAGGATGATCGTCAGTGTCTATAAAAATTAATAAAATTCTGCATGGAGTGCTGCTCCTTTGTTACCAGCTTGGATAATGATGTGATTCAGTAATCTGGTGCTGTATTAACTCTGCCTCCAAAAGCCTTTATTGCCCACATGCTTTCTCTTCCAGCCATGAGTCATGTCAGTTTTACATGGGTTGTGCGGTGTGAATGAGTTACCTTGCTCTGCAAAGCAAATGCTCCAGTAAATGTGACCATGACAAGCAAATAATGTTTTGTAGCCTGGAGTTGATAGATAACATCTGCCTTTGTTGCTGTTACCCAACAGCAAAAAAAAAAAAAAAAAAAAAAAAAA
>NW_005187410.1:6539271-6548543 GCF_000239375.1 Pundamilia nyererei
GGCATGAACCAATGAATAATGCATGACATTCATCTGTGTTTGCATGTTGGGCAACACCCACATAATCAAGAAGAGAAAGAAAGACAAAGACAGACAGAGAGAAGAGAAGAGATGAATGCAACACAAATGCATGAAGCCTACTACAATTACTTTTAATGAAGATCCCAGAAAAAAAAAAAAAAGAGTTCTGCTGCCTGCATTGAAGAACGAGTGTGCACAGCTGTCCTTCACTGAGACACAGGAGGATTTTTTTTTTATCCACACTGCTGCCAGAAACTACCGTAATTGTATTTGACTTGTTCTGCTGCTGACAATGTGTGTATGTGAACACCTGGTGTAACACTGTGTAATTTTACCTACAGACTAGTCTAACCAGGCTGGCTGAAAGCATCTACTGTGGTGTCCAAGGATTTGTTCATTTTATTCAAAAGGAACAATCATGATTCATATATATATGTATATATATATATGTATATATATATACAGCGTACAGCGTACAGCCTCAGGGTGCTGGACTTGGGGGGAAACCCTCCATGCATGGTCAGGAGCTTTCTTGTCTTGATGTCAATGGCTTCTATCTTCTCCTTTGGCCAGCCTATTATCCCAGCAGTGTTCCTGATCACGGGCAGGGTGTAGGTGTTGATAGCCCGGATCATGTTCCTACCGTTCAGCTGACTCCTCAGGACTTGCCTGACCCTCTGCAGGAACTTGGTGGTTGCAGCTTTCCTAGCGGCCTCTTCATGGTTTCCATTTGCCTGTGGGATGCCCAGGTACTAGTAGCTGTCCTCTATGTCTGCAATGTTGCCTTCTGGTAGTTCGATCCCCTCAGTTCTGACTACCTTCCCTCTCTTTGTTACCATCCGACTACACTTCTCCAGTCTGAACGACATTCTGATGTCATTGCTGTATATCCTGGTGGTGTGAATCTCGTTCACTCTTAGCATACAGCTTGATGTCATCCATGTACAGGAGGTGGCTGACAGCTGTTCCATTACGTAGTCGGTATCCGTAGCCAGTCTTGTCAATGATAACACTGAGGTTAAGGGGTAAAGGCCTATGCAGGACAGCAGTGGGGACAGAGCATCTCCTTGGTAGATCCCGCACTTGATGGTGACTTGTGCTATGGGTTTGAAGTTGGCTACGCCACATCCCCATTGAGTTCCTGATGAAGGCTCTTAGGGTCCTGTTGATCGTGTATAGTTCTAGCCATTCCATTTGTGGGGCATTGAGTCATAGGCCTTCTTTAATCAATCCAGGCAGTGCACGGGTTGGTCAGTCTGGTCTTGCAGTCTCGGCTGATTGTTCAGTCTACCAGTAGCTGGTGTTTTGCACCTCGGGTATTCTTGCCCATCTCTTTCTGTGCCCCACTCATTTATTGAGCCATGTGCCTGTTCATCTTAGCCGCTATGATGCCTGACAGGAGCTTCCACGTGGTGCTGAGGCAGGTTATTGGTCAGTAGTTGGAGGGGACCGGTCCCTTCTGGGGGTCCTTGAAGATCAGGACTGGCCGGCCTTCAGTTAACCATTCTGGGGGTCTCTCGTCAACTAGCAGCTGGTCCATTTGTTCTGCCAGACGCTTGTGGAGTGCAGTCAGCCTCACTGGCTGCAGTATTCAGCCAGTAGGCATGAACCATGTCGAGGCCTGGTGCTGTCCAACTCTTCATACTGGAGACCCTTTCTTGGATGTCTGCCACTGTGATGGTTACTGGACCCTGTTCAGGGAGGTTGCTGTGGTCTGCCCCCAGATCCACCCGTTATGGGTTGCGTCCTTCTCCCATATGCTCTTCCAGTATTTTTCAGTATTGTTCCAGCCTTGGTGGTGCTGTTCTTATATTGTTCCCCTGCCACTGAGAGTACACCTTGGCTGGTTCTGTGGAGAACAGCTGGTTTGTTCTCTTGCCTTCTATCTGTCCGGTGTACCTCTTTAAGTGGCTGGCCAAGGCTGTGAGTCGTTGCTTGGCAGTTTCCAAGGCCTCAGGTATGGACAGCTTCCTGTATTTCTTAGGCACCTTCTTCTTCGCACCTTTCTGCAACTCCGATAGTTGGCTAACCTCCCTCTGTGCTACCTTGATCTTAGCCTCTAGCCTCCTTCTCCATGGAGGGTACTGCCCCTTGTGGCTGTTCAACTTGTAGCCAAGCATCTCACTGATCATTCATTCCAACACACGTATAAGCACCAGTACATATTATCAAGCAATCATGGCATCAAAGCAAGTGTAAAGAAGCGAGGACATAAAGTCCCACAAGTAGAATGCAGTAAGGGAGAGAAATAGTCTAAGAAAGCTGAGGGATGGAAAAGGAGACAGAGATAGAATGAGATAGAAGGCCCAAAAATTTAGTAGCTTGACAGTCATTTCATATTAATACTCTACATTAAGAGCCCCTATGATGAATAATTAATCTGCTGGAAAATGTAGTGATTTGTGCTCCTGGCAGGCTAATGCAATGTAAAATAAAGCCCCGTGAGTGAGTCTGTGGATGTACACAGAATAAATTTGATGAGTACTAAGTTTGAGCATAAGGCTGTATATTTGCAGACCTTAGCTTGGTTTAAAAAAATAAATAAGTCATGCATTACATTTGGTTTATAACACAAAGGTAAAATTACATCTTTAACTGCACCAATCACTGCGTGGTATAATAAGAGGTTATCTGACAAAGCAGTATGCAATCTTTCAAGCCAATGTGAAGTGTGGCATGAGAAACTGAGTAGTGCAGTGACTCAACCCACATTAAATCCAACATGGAAGAGTGGCACTTGAATCTAACTGTTTTGACCAAACTGGAGAGCTTATCCCCCTTTTTTCCTCACTTGAACCTGGGAGCCAAATATTACAAAACACATTCTTTTTTTTCTTTTTTTTTTGGCATACAAAATGCTAGAGAACACTTTCTCTGTTTATCTTCCCCTCGATCTTAACCCATCTGGATTATTTCCCCATTCCCCTCCTGCTTCGCTCATTGTCTCTGTCTCGTTCCTCTTAGGGAAGCCTCTCAAAATAATTATAAGCAGAAGTAGTTTCAAAAGTTTACTGCACATGCTCTCTGACTCCATCAGCCCCCCCCCCCCAATTCCCATTTATGTCAAAGATCATTTAGGTAACCAGATTCAGTGTATCCTCTGTGTACCCCATATTACAGTCAGGATTCATCAGCAAGTTGGCTGGGTGCACATCTGATTCCATGCTATTATGGGACTCCTCTTTTCATATGCAAGTTTATTATCTCAAAAAGCAGCTTTCTTCTGTAATTTAAAGCGACAACGACGTCTGCGCGCCTGCATTTCCATTTAAAGGATCCAAATGTTTGCGTGCACGTGTGTGAGCGAACTGCCTCTTTACACTATCATCTGTGCAATACTGACGCATTCATATGTTGCAGTAGGAAAAAAATGCTCAGAGAAACCTAATAAATCATTCATATATTTTCGAGACGTTGTATGAAAATCTGAGTATGATGAAATAAGTGAACAAAACTCCCTCGTTCCCCACAATGTGCCTCTCAGCTATACAACGTAACCTTGCTGACACCACCTCAATGGATAATGCCACAGGGTACTGAAATAGTAAGTCCATATTAATAAAAGTAATAATAAGTGGGCCTGTACAAGTGTCACACAGTGCGGAACAACTGAAAGATACTAATGAGAAAGCTGTGGCTCTCAAGGCATCATCCAGAAGGGCCCTGTTATGAAGTACACATAATGCAGACTTCTCTGTTTCCATGGAGACCTATTGTGATCCCTAGCACACACTATACTCAACATGCCCCTCAAGCTTTTATTCTTCTATAAGCACGTGTTCGACAGTTGTGAAAACAGGTGCAATTGGGCCAAAGGTGAACTTGTCTTTAGCGCTGACATAATGCTAGGCTCAAACAATGCTACTCTGGCTTTAGCTGCCTGTACAAAAACGTGGCCTCACTTGGCTGTGCAATAAGGGCTCTGCGGAGAACTGAGCTAATTTTAAGTGTGGAGCAAAAATGTAGATCAGGAGTAACACACGTGCCCTACCTAGCCTGCTCTTTTTGGATGTGCATTACCTCAGCAGCACTAGACCTGGACAAACCTTTGGAAAAGCTGAGGCAGTAGTCCACATGCTTCATAGCGGTGTTTAATCCCATTCTCACTTACATTTTCTTGGCAGCAGCGTCTGCTAAAGCCTTTGTTTGCTCTATAAGCACTCTAAAAGATGTATCTTTTTTCCCTCTTAATATCATGGCACACAGAGGGAGAGACAAACAGATGTATTCTTCCCATTAAACTCTTGTCTTTTAGATGTCATGTTGCGGTTTATTGACGCACGCGTGCTCTGTAAACATCTCTCTGTCTCTGGCTGTTGTTCAGGGCCCACACCGTGTTCGTTAAGTTTCATTTGAGCTCAAATCCGAAGGCGAAAGAAGAAGAGAATCATTTTACTGCTTTCCAAAAAAATGTTTTTTTATGTTACATTCAGGCGGTTTCGGAACTTGCAATTCCCAGCTGATGAAGAAAATAACAGATGGGTCCACTGCAATTGCATTTTTTTTTTGTACGCACATGCAAAAGGCCTACTCATTTATTTATGTGCTACACAGGAGGGAGCTTAGAGTTTTACTAAGTTAGAGCTTTTTGGGCTTTTCAATTCAATTTTTCAGAGAGCAGCTCTCTCACTTCACAGCTTCTCACCCGAGCAGTTTTATTTCACTTGTGCTATTTTCTGTCTCCCAGCAAACTCCCATTCACCCTGTCTATTTTAGATCCTGCTAATAATGGAGCAGCGTCACGAAAATCAATAAATCTGTGCTTATGTCAAAGCGATGCGTGGTTTATGTTCTCATAATCTGATTCAAAGAGGGATGGAGTTTCAACCCATGAAAGGTGAACTGCGTTTTTTTCTCAGATATTTTTCTGCAGTTCCCAAACAGAGCGGCACCTCATTATGTTGATTGCCAGTTGTGTGTAACGCAGGTGGTGTATGGAGAAGTGAGGTGAGGGGAAGGAGAGGTACAAAATCTGTCTATAACACGCAGACTGCTTTGTAAATTATACATGAGAAGGCGACATTTGTGATCGGCGCAAAATAAATAAACACCATCAAAGAATAGCCTGATATTTTATTTTTCAAGTGATAATCATCGTGCGTTTATGCAGTAAACAGATGTTGGGCGAACAATTCGTGTCTACCTCAAAAAAGTGGTTGAACTCTACCCTGCAAATAAAAAGCTGGGAAAACTAGTAGCATAAGGGGCTTAATTGCCCTCCACTCAGATTAACCTATTCAATCTATCAACGGCCTGAACTAGGATTTCAACAAACAAATGCAAATGCGTCCTTGTCCCACTGCACCCCAGACCCACACGGCCGGGGCGTGGTTTTAGGGGTGGAGCAAGGCAGCACGCTTTCAAGTTTTCAAACTGCCAAAGTGCTTGGTCAGGCAGAAAACAAGGAAATAACCTCCAGAGAGGAAAAGCAACGGGTTGGGTCGTTTCTTTCTGGGGATGAACTGCTTCATTTTTTTGAGCTCGTAAAATCTTTTAATAATCTTGTCAAGATTTAGACGCATAGTGTCTTAAATTAGCACACAATGCCCACTTGAATTGGCAGTAACAACTTCAAATCACTTATTTTGGGTTAGAGTATTGTGATCAATCTGATGTGATTTTTTTATACAGAGTATAAAGCCTTGCTTGCCTCATCTGGAGCGCCCGCCCATTGGGCTTTCTGCGGAGCGATAGTGGAGAGATTGATTATAAGGTCTACGGGATTTGCCGTGGAAAAAAACAGAGCCTGCTTGGACTGCTTGCTCGTGATCCTGCGCTCCCATCAGTGAGGGGAAGGAAAATTATCCGGGACTTATTCCAGTCTGACTCCCAAAACCGTCAGCACTCCCCGCCTCCCTTCGTGTATCCAGATACGCAGGAGTCACGCCGGACTTTTAGTTTTTACTGAGGAGGCTGCGAGTGCGAATCGCCTCCGCAGTCTCGGATGCGTAGTGAGCCGGTGCTGCGAGTGAGTGGGTTGGGTCGCCTAGGCGCTGGGCATACGCACACTTCATCGTCAGCGATAAAAGCAGATAGGTGAGGGTAAAGGCGAGAGGAAACGACATCCGAGGCTTTTTATTTATTTATTTTAAACAGAAGGACGTTGTAGAGAGGTGGGTCGCACATTTGGAAAGCCGCCAGCTGTGGATTTGACTCTCAAGGAAGCTTTTTTATTCTTCTTCTTGCCTCCGGGGTTTTGTAGACCTCCTTAATTTTCTGGTTCAGGACCAGCAGCTGATCACACTGTCAGACGCCACCGGCTTCTCATCTAAAAGGAGGGGATATTAAAAGTGGATCAGCGGAGCAACACACACACACACACAATGGCAACCGGTGCGCTCTTTCTAGTCTGCGCGCTGCTTGGTAAGTCATCTGAAAAAAGAAGGTGAAAAAAGCTTTGAGACTGCGTTTGTTATCTGATTTTTATTTATTTATTTATTTTTATCAGTGCTCAGATTTCCGAGATAAAATCGGCATCTGCTGTTTGTCTGTCACGGCACACCTGTATGAGACATGTCAATCAAACCGCTTTACAGGCAGGGGAACTGGGCTAGTCATTCAGGTGGAAGTAGACTACTTCGGTTAAATCGCTGCAATAATAACAGATGCCCGTGAACAGCTGTGTGTGTGTGTGTGTGTGTGTGTGTGTGTACGCGGTGAACTAGGTTAATGGTCTTTAGTTAGAGACTAAGCTTATACAGTCCTGCAGTGTTAAATGGATTGATCATATAGGCAACCAGCTGCTGTCGCCACACACACGTGTATCAATACATCCCCTATAGATGCACATAATATAGACACATCTGGATCTGTGCATAATAGATTCTGATGTCACCCAGTGCCTGCTCTGCTTTACAGTAAGTCATCATCATAAAAACCATTTGTCACTGTATGAGACCTTCCTGCAAATGCAAGTTTAGACACATTGATGACACACACACCACACACACACTGATACAAACATTCATGCAGACATCACTGCTGACACACACATATACATTTCATCCTGCCTGTGAACTGTCCCAAACAAACACCAGATGGCTTTTCTGTTCCTGGACTGGGTGGCCTGTCAGCACTGCTGAGGGGGGGCACAAAGGAGGGGGTGTGCGGGAGTGGGAGTGGAAGTCAGCCTGCTGGAGGCCCCCACTTGGCCAAGAGGATTACCAGCCTGTGCCTTGCTTCTCATCCCCTTTCAGCACATAGTGAGTCACTTTCACTAGGATCAGACCTCTGTGTAGGTTTCCCAATTCGAATGTGAGATGCGTTGGCCTTCACACGGTCACAGTACAGATGAGATATCGGTGGTAAAAAGTGATAAGAGAGGGGTTTTCATGTTGCATAATCATGATTCAATTTGGAAGCCCTTTGAGGTGGCGAAGAAGCTTTTGGGTGCAAGGAGGGAGACAGTAAAATGTAACAACTGTCTGTGTGGCTCTTGTTGAAGTAACAGTGTTTAACATGATACTAATGCTATTATTGCCAACATTATCAGTAATGTGAACCTGACAACTGGGACGTAGTCCAAACCAAAGGCAGAAAATCACCACAACTGAAAAATTATAGACTCAGAGTAAATTATCTGGAACCAGTGTGTTAACAAAAGTGCAAATTCTCTGGCTCTGGCTCTTTAAATTGGAGTCTTTTCAGACTATTCTGATTGTTCTGTAAACAATGTCTGTGGGATTAGACTGCTAGTCAAACAAAAGCATGACATGTCTTTAGGCTTTGGTAACTTGTGATTGGTATTTTTCACTGTTAGCTGACATTATAAACCAATCCCCCTCGAGAAGACAGAAAAAAAATATTGGGGTGGCAATCAACTGGCAAGCAGTCAAGTTCAGTTATTCCAAAATAGAAGTGGTAATTTAAATCAGCATGATGGCATCAGGAACTTTTAAAAATTTTTTACTTGAATCATTTCTGTTCACAATGATTTCAAATTCTATACCTGTCCTCCAATTTTAGAGCCATCAGAGCCATGAACTAAATAACTAAATAACGTGTCTGAAGGAAAAATATGCTTATATTTCATATTAGCAGCACTGGTATTGCTATATTGATAATGCATCACTAGCATATGCACTGCCACATACTTTCATATCATTTGTCTATCTGTCATCTACTTGCATACACAAGCAGCTGTGGTAGGTTAGAGGTACTTGTCTGGCGGTGTGTGATCAGCTGTGTGATTCATTCGCAGTGTGTCAGCAAGCACATGTTTGAACTTACTTTTTTTATGTTTTAGTGCTTGTTTGTGTGTGTGTGTGTGTGTGTGTGTGTGTGTGTGTGTGTGTGTGTGATAAGGAAGAACATAATAAAGATGGCTGACAGCTGTGATAGATGAAGGCTGTATCAGTCATTATTAAAGACAGAGGTGCCACTTACACATTCTTTTGGCAGGCAAATCTTATATTGGCTTATTTATGCTGCTGAGTTTGCAACCAGGTACGTGTGTGTGTGTCTGTGTGTGTGTGTGTGTTTATTTGTGGCACCAGGGTATATGATATAAAGCTTATAAAAGGAGTCGCCTGAAGGAACGAATATTTATTAGCTTTACAAACAGAATGTCTTCCTTCTCTCCTACAGCGAGCGAGAAAGATGTCATGCTTTTGGTGTAAAAGTGTGTGTGCTTTGTGCGGGCATTCTTCTGTTTGTGTGAGTGTGTTTGAAACCGGGCAGCCAACTTGCTATCCAACATGTTCCAGTTTATGTAACTAAACTGGAAGTGTGATATGTGCGAGGCTGTCAAGTTTAACTGCGAAATGCCTCAGTGGTTTCCGTTTACTGGGTTGATAGAAGAGCGGCCAGTGGATGCTCAGGTTCTGATGAGCTGCCATTGGTTCTGTTGAGCTCGTCTAAGAGCAGCTTCACACTGTTTAGCGCAAAATCCTGACGCCTGTGTGTGTGTGTTTCACATTTTGTATCTCTGTATTTGTCGAATATCTCTTCCAACTTGCATAACAAGATCTGTTTTTACCTTGTTCTCATGACGCTTAAACGTGTTATGAATGAATTTGCATAAACCTGCATGAGACGGTTTGTTATGGGGATGGGAAGGGAGTAATACAGGTTTTTAACGTGTAGTATACCTAGTATAGCTATGTAACATCAATAAAATCAGGTCTCATATCAGGCACTACAAACTCTATACCAATGATTTATGTTTTAGCTCATCCCTTACAAACTATGAAGAAGTGGATCTATACTATAATGGTTTAAGCATTTGTGGTTTACACATTGGCCTATCAAGT
>NW_005187410.1:6548904-6580870 GCF_000239375.1 Pundamilia nyererei
AAGTGTGCTATATAGCTCAGATATGCTGGTCTAGCGGCTGCGGTGGGCCCTTAAGAGGGAGCACTTGAACGTAGCTTGCTACAAAAGATTAAACGTATAACCCTGCTGTAGCATCACAGTTTTGTGACTTTAGTGTTTTTCTATCTTTTTCTTCACCTTTTAATTTTTTTTCCCCTAACACATTGGCATGCTAATCATGTATTGTCTGCATTCATTTTTAAACACGGCCAAGTAGCTTTTCAGGTCTGACTACAGTAAATTGTCCTTACTGGAGTGTAATAATGGAGCTTCATTCACTCAACAGTCTCTTCCTTTTGCTATTAGGATTGTAAGGAAAACACATTAAAAAAGCAGAAATGATATCCTTTGGGGAAAAAGGTCAGCAGAAATATGAAGTTTTAGTGGAGGAAGTAAAACTTTCAAAAGTGATGGTATGGTGGTGGTGTGTGTGGTGGCTGTTTTCTTTTTTTCCTTTGAGCCATCTCCCTTCTTCTCTTATGAGGATTTTGATGCTATTTTTTGATCACTTGTTTCAAGTCTGTAGAGAAACTGAAACCATAGCCTGTTATCCAGGCTCATTACAGTGCTATTGATCGAAAAGAGAAAAGTTTTAAGTACTTGTTGTAGCACCATCAAACTTTGAGCTTATCAGCCGACCCTTTATCAAGCTGGCCCTCTAAAACCGGCCCAATCAAAGAAAATGAAGGTACTTATAAGCTCATTATCAGTTTCGACATATCTAATGTGTAGTGTTCCTTTCCCCCCCCCCTGTGTTTTTAACAGAAATAGAAGGGCGGTACTTGCAGCCATTCAAGTGCAGATTTGATTGTCCATATGGTGCCGTGACAATTGTCGCAAATGCTTGAAAGTAGTTCTACTTTGATCTCATTTTTCATTCCAGACAAGCTCATTACAATGTTTGCATTTCTTAATGTGAACAAACTGTATAATTAACAGAGAAAGAAATTAGGAATCTTGCATATGAAATTGACTCATCAAGACAATTGCACATAACTGTTATAAGTGATGTTATGATGCAGGTTTCAAGGGGACCCATTACTTTCTTTTCCAGAATCTTTGTGTCATTTTAAATCACACCTCTTCAGAGTCATCCTCCCTTTTAAGCCAACTTTATTCTTGCAAACAGAAGATTTGAACAGCAGATACACTACTGTGCAAAAGTCTCAAGACCTCAGTCATTTCTCTATATGGAGACATGAAGCCAGACTTTCGTGTAGATTTTTTAAGGTGTTCTTGAGCAATTGTTCACCAGACTTTCTGAAGGAATTTCAAAGTTTTTCTCTGGACATTGGCCGTGTTTTCACTAATTTCAGTCCAGTTATTGTGCCTGTGTTGACTTTCAAGCTTGTAAGAATTACACTCATTATTTGAAATCCTGGTCTTTTTTACTATAATAATGGGTTCCCTTTGAGGAGAAGTAAGATGCTACATCATTGCATCATTAATATAATAATAAATAAAATAGTCAAAAACAAAAGTTGTCAGAGGAATACTTGATTTACTGGAAAAAAAGTTTCTTTTTAGAAAAATTGATAAAACCACAAAATGTTTCATGTTTTTTTTCTTTCTGTTTTTAACCATCTCAACCATCTATATTAAGAGCAAAAAGAAAAGTCCTTGGATATTCATCTTTTATTCTTGATTCATTCAAATTATCCTTACAGAAGCAGTATTGTTACATTATTAATCATCATCATCAATTAATAACAATGCTTTTCATGAAAAATGGACACATTTGAAAGTAATCCTTGATCATATAAGTATATTTTCACAACACATCTTTTGCAAATGTAATCTTCTCTCATTAAACAGATTATACACATTAAATGTGATCCATTATACTCCCACGCTTTCAAGGACCGTGCTAATGTCACTGATGCTGACTCAGGCATTTCAAATTTTGTTGGGATTCAAAGTTTGTCGTGCCACTCCCTGATGCACACCCCGCCTCTCCTCTGTCCCGAATAAGAACAACAGCTGAAAGCCCCCCACCCGAAAATTACGCGCATTGCAGCTTGTTTGCGGTCAAACCAGTGCGTCCTCATGCTGAGCACCTTGAGTCAGCTGTTAGAGCACGGGGGAATGCATTTCATGTGTGTTTAAGCCTCAGCTGACACAAGAGACAGTGCCGTCTAGACACTGAGGCAGAAAGCAATAACTCATCGGCTAGCTGTTTGCATAGCTGATCTATGTTTATGGTATGGGAATTTTTGGTGCGAGTCCCAAGATTTGTTCCTCATTATTATTATTATTTTTCCTGCTGTTGTCGCCAGAGTCAGAGGACCGATTTCTCTCTGTTAGGGGGAATACGAGCTTGTGCAGCTGTCTGATTGCAGCGCTGTTTGCTCCCCTTGTTATTTTCTGTGCCTGCTGTATTCTGTAGTTGCACGCACGCTTGTTTGCATCATAAACACCAGACCCATCTCTTTGTGTATACCCATGACAGGATGCCTTTTGTGCTATTGTTTTTTCATATCATAACATTGTTGACTCGACAGAGGGGGGGGGGACTACCAAAGCAGAAACAAGACTGACAGCTTGGCTATCATCCACAAACTGTGTGATAAGTTCCCAGTAAATATTCATTAAAGTTGGGATGTATAATGACAACAGAAGCTATTCGCCGGTCAACATTATGACTGAGATGTCTCGTTAGGCATGGATCAATAGAGCTGCATGAGTGGTGTTTTGTGATTGTGCCAGTATGGAAATGTTTTGTCTTCTGGGAACTTCCTGTGTCATGTGTACCTAAAAGCAAGTCAGATACTGGCTGGTATGCATGTCCTCAGGCCAAGGAATTGTTGCCCTGTAGTAGACGCTACCCATTTGCTCGCACCCAATTGTGAACAGAGTTTTCCTACAACACCATGACCTGGATGACTGAGAACCTTCACAGACCTACAACACCAGTGTTGTCTGTTGTCATTCGCCCTCCTGTCTGCATCGTCTGAGTGGTGAAAAGCTGCAATTAAACTCATGTTTCCTTCTAAGGGAACATCCAGAAAACATCAGGAAACTGAGCAAACTTCTAGTGCTCACAGTACATTTAAAACAAAAGTTCCTTATATGTACCCCCACCTCCCCATGACCCACATCGGAGTTGTCTCTCTTCAACATGGGGAGATAAGTGACTGA
Organism: Pundamilia nyererei; assembly: GCF_000239375.1. NCBI lineage: Eukaryota > Metazoa > Chordata > Actinopteri > Cichliformes > Cichlidae > Pundamilia > Pundamilia nyererei. The sequence goes on from NW_005187410.1 coordinate 6,552,061, forward strand.
AGACAACCAGAGTTCTTGTCGGAGACTTCCTGCCTGCCACGGCGAATGAGGAAAGTGGCTGGAGCTGGAGACAGAGAAGAGGCAGCGTCTGCTTTGTGTCTGATCTTAACTCTGCTGCGGTATCTCTGGTAAACTGTCAGGCCTTTCCTTACATCATAACTCTGCCACATTCTCATTCCCGGGCCTGTTCGCTTATTCACGCCTCAGATCCAATCTCGTGCTTTGCGATAACATCCCAACAACATCCCTTTAGCCATTGAGTTTGTAAACTGTTTAAGTGTTCTTTGGAGCTGATTTGCATACGTGCCCCTGCTTCTCCTCACTCACACGCTTAAAAGGTACTCCAGCATGCCTCCCCCTCCTTCTCCTCCTGCTTCTCCTCCTCCTCCTCCAGTGAATAGCCCCTGACCTCCATCCCCCACTCATTTTAAACAATACTGTGCCCAGCCCACCCCTTCTTCAAAGAGCACTAATTAGAAACTGCCCTCAAGTGTGATCCAAACCAGATATTTATCTTTTGAGTTTCAGGGGAAGGTGCTAAATTTAACAATCGCATTTAGTGGGTGTATTTACATGCACCATTCTTGCTTAGTTATAAGACCAACAAACCCCCACCCCAAATCCCTGGGGGTTTTGCCGACTCCTCCCGTTTTCTGTGTTAGGAGTCATGATGGCTGGTTGACAAGAGGATTCCACTTCACTCCTACACACACACACACACACACACACACACACGCACACAAGAGTTGCTGTCCTTCCACGCTGCTACACTCCCCTGCTCCCTGCTTGATCCTCCACCCAAGCAGATCCCACGCGGGTGGGATGCACACCAGGCGCTGTAACTATGGCGACCACTCCCCCCACCCCCACGTCCTCATCGTCTGACAGACACTCATCTCTATGCCCGCGTTTAAAGAAGCACGTGCGCATAATTAAATGTCTATATTAACGTTTCTTTGCCTTCAACATTCCCCTCGCGAAAAGCGCTTGACTCACTTTACCGCTATGTTCTGTTACGGCGCTCGCTTTTACACATAAAACCAAAGATGTGCTGGCGTGTGTATGTGTGTGTTTGTGTGTCTAATTGCTTATGCATAAATGCATGAATTTACAAGCGCATGTCTTTCATTGCCTGAGAGGCAAAAATGACTGACAATGGCAGAAAAAGTCTGTTTGAAGTAGAGTAATTAATAGTTAATTAGTTTTCTTTCCAATCTGCGGCTTAATGCACAAACGTGGGAACTGATAGCAAGTTGCCAGTCATACAAAAAAACCCAAACCTAACCAGTGTACATAAAGTAGACGCAGCTGTCAGGCATAATTGTACACAAGTACAAGATGGATAATGACCAGAGATAGCTGTGCGGTTTTTATAGCTACATTTTCTTTTGCGACAATTAACGCGAACATTCGACTCTTCTGTAAGAGTTAGTCACGACTGCATATATTGTGTACAGCTTTATTATTATTTATATATTTCCTTTAGTCTTATTTCTGGAGGAATAGCTTGGTTTGGGCGTAGCTCTGAGACCGCAATGCTTTGTCATTCAGACCGGGTGGGGGATGTGTGTGTGTGTGTGTGTGGGGTGGCAGGTGGGGGGTTGGGAGGAGGGAATCAGGTTGGTTATGACTGGGGGGTTGGGGAAGAGGAGGTTAGTGTGGTAGCAGGTGTCCACATAGAGTTAATGCATTTGGGGTGGGGTGTAGATGGAAGCACTAAGTGCACTGAAGGTGTGTTCGTGTGTGCACGTAGAAATGATTGGCCCAGACAGACTACCTCTGTCCTCTGTCCAGACGCCTTTGTCTTCCTCACAGTGACAAACAGTAGTTGGAATTATGGCTGTATTTGCCATGGAAAAATTGTCACTTTCAGCTATTAATGTAGACACCTCAATGTGGCACAGACGGTCCTCCTTCAAGTTCTGTTCATCAGTCTACAGTGACTGTAGCCATCTGTTACACTGTATGTGTTTACCCTGCCTTTCAGTAACCCAGATTCCATAATTCAGGAGTCGCACATTTCCAGAAAAGCATTTCAAACACCTGATGTGGACCTGTTATATTTATATAATTTCCAACGGCATATTTTTATTCTTAGACTCTGCTTGCATTACCTTTAATATTGTTGCAGCCCCTTTCCCCCTCCTTTTCAAGTTAACGGTCTTCTGATTGGCTTTCCCTTGGAACCAAGATGACCATATTAGGACGCTCTCTGTCATCATCTGTGAGCCAAGAGTAGGAAAAAATAAGGGGAACCAAACATTTAGGGAAGTTTGAAGCTTTCGGGTCACAGGGATTGCTTGTACATAGGCTGGTGTGAGTAACTGATACTTTGACCACATTAAACACCATCATCACCAGTAATTACGTGTTACAGCAATTATGTCATGAGATGGTGTTAAAAATCCAACTTTCTGCTCTTTTTTTTTTTTTTTTTTTTGTGATATAAATCATAGAGTAAAGACACCTTGACTCATTAGCGATTCGGGAGTCACTGGTAAACAATGCTTTGGCGGGGAAAGAGTTTATGAGCATCCACTATTATACAGGTTTATGACAGAAATTAGGAAATGCCTGCATAATAGGTTCCTTTGAATTTGCTGTAGCCTTGGCTGGAGCGTGGAAGACAAAGCATTACTAGCCAGCTCTGTTTTTAATCATTATGCGCCGTTGTTAAGGAATGACCTTCACGCACACGTTTAAGGTTTTAATTAAATTTATATGTCAAGCTACTGCTCTAGCTGTGTATGTCACAGTAGTGACTGTGTGTTGATTATCCGTTCCGTATGATCTCTCCGGATAAAACAATAAAACTTAAAAGCTCTTTTTCCGACGTGGTCCAACAAGAAGGCGAAGCAGCTGAGGGTGTAGGAGGGAGGATGAAGAGGCAGCTGTTCTGTCGAGAAGGATAGATTATGATCTGCTCTGCGCTGTTGACACTACTGACGAATAATGCCAGCACCGGAAATGGAGAGGAGAAAATATGAATCAGCCCACACACTGAAAAATTACATTTCAGCTAAGCAGGCGTATCCTTAATGCTTGGTTCCATTTATAGTGTAGTGGCCACTCACACTTCGAGCATTCAGCACCATATTGACGCAGAAGTAGGAATTAGGAACCCCCCTCGGCTTCCATCCTGGTCTCACCAGCTGTTACGAGCAACAGCGCAGGTGAGGTCATGACTGCTACAGCCCAGGAGGCCCATAAATTAGAACTAGTTAGCATAGTGAGGCGCGAGGACAGCATGACCCAGGTGTGATTCAAAGCAGGAGTCCTAGTTTACACCGAGATTTGAGAATTGGATGGGAGTTACAGAAATGGAGACTATAGCATGATTGATTTGAATGCAGTGAGACTTGAATGGCATTAAAAAAAAAAAAGATCTATTGTCTTAAAATCATTGTCTTTGAATCCAGATACAAGACTGGATCCAATGGCTATTTGTCTAGGCAATGCATAGCATAGATATATATATATTTTTTAAATAAAGGATGTAACACATAACTTTCTGGAAAACTGCAACTTGGGCTTCTTTTGTGACACGTCGGTTTGAAGGATGTAACTTGTTTTTATTTGTGAGCTTTATTTGTTGTTATAACCGGACAGTCAGACTAACCTAACTGGCTGCTGCCTGCGATCTTATGCTCACCACGTTTACCTCAGGTCTCCTGAAAGAGCAGGAAAGCAAATAAGTATTCATTCACACACGGACACATTTGTATTTCACGGAATGTCAAACAATCTCTCCCAAAAATTGGCTCCGTCTCACTTGTTCTCTCTCCCCCCACCCCCCGAAAATTTTTTTTATATATACGAAATAAAAATAGAACTAAATAACACTACACAAGGTACTTGCCTGTGAAGTCTTTGCGTGCAAAGTTTAGAGGGAGCATAAATGTGTACACAGAATTCAAGTGCACACTTATTCACTTACATATATACGAAAATGTGCGAGTTAGTTTACTTCTGATCCTCTTCTTGCCCTCTGGCTTTGTTTTCTTCCATTTAACACATCTACCCCTTAGTGAATTTGGCCCTGTGTATCTGTTATTTATTATTAGTCTTTTTTAAGTCTTGCAATCATTTCCTATGTACTACTAACATCACCTCTGTCTCTTTACTTGACACATACAAAGACAAGATGGTGACATACAGTTGAACTGCTGTTCTACCAACCCCGTGGACATCCTGTACTCTGTCGTTGTCGCTGTGATTAGAAGTGTGTGGGTGTAATGGGCAGTTGTTGTAGCTGTTCGTCAGCAGTTGGATTGACCAGCCGGCCTATGTAACTGACCTCTCGTGGAAGACGTAACACTTGCTTTTTCTTTCTTCTTTTTTTTTTTTTTTAGCCATCTCTCCCTATCACTCAGATGTTTGTTCGACAGTGCCTTGAGGGAAAACATTTAGTTTTTCACTTAAGTACAAAAGATAAGATGCTCCCACTTAATAAATGAGGCTGTCAATATTAAAGATTCTGAAGCTGGAACAAGGGTCAGAGGTTTTTAAAAACAGCCCTGCTGCAGCGACTTCTACAATCTGACACACGCCATGATTATCGCTGCAGGAACGACACGGATGGCAAGAGGAGTAAGAGGACGAGGCCTGAATTGCAATATTCGATGCTGTCTAGAGTCTCTCCAATACGATGAGAAAACTATAGGAAATAAAGTCGGGTATTGTCATCAATCTATTGCTGGGTTTACATTTGGATGATTACATAGTGCCATGTGGAAAGCCTGACAAGCCGAATGTTAAATTTATTCTGCAGAGGCAACGTGAAGAATTTTAGTCTGTTAAATCACATTTCTTTTGCACAGACACTTTCACGTAAGAGGCATTACAAAAATACAATTCGTGCTCTTTGCGGCGCACGATATGATTTAGCATGTAAAGGTTTATTTTGTTGGACAGTTTTGAGAAAGAAGCTAGAATTTGTATTGTGATCATACCCTTACTGACTGCTAATGTGCCCCTCTTGCATTAAAAAAAAATCTCTCTTCATTGATCTTCTTTCCTTCTGTTTTGCCTCATCTTGGAATCTCTCTGTGTCTTTGGCACTCTTGCTGTCTCTGGTAATGATGTTAACAGGGTCAAATGCTTTCAGGGGCCTAGAGGGAGAAATATACAGAGTGATTTTGGAGTATGGTTAATGAGTGCAGGGAAGAGTGGACAGGAAAATATTCGTCATCGCTCTTTGGTCTTTATTTCTTTCTGTAACACAAATGGCAGCACATTATTTAGCAGCATGCCTACACACTCACTGGCCACTTTGTTAGGTACACCTGTTCAACTGCAGGTTAATGCAGATATTTAAGTAGCCAATTGCATGGCAGCATTTAGGCCATGCGTTTAAGCATGTGCACAATGGTAAGATGACCTGATGAAGTTCAATCTGAGCACCAGAACTGGAAAGAAAGGTGGTTTAAGCAACCTTGAATGGCATGGTTGTTAGGATCAGATGGGCTTGTTTGAGTCTGAAATTGCTGATCTAGTGGGATTTTCCTGTACCACCATCTCTAGGGCTTACAGAGAATGGTCTGAAAATGAGAAAATCTCAAGTGAGCAGCAGTTCTCTGGGTGAAAATACCTTGTTGATGCCAAAGCAAAATGGCCAGACTGCTGATATGAAGGCAACGGCAACTCAAATAACCACTTGTTAAAACCAATGTATGCAGAAGAGAATCTTTGAATACAAAAAGTGATTAACCTTGAAACAGACAGACTGCCACAGCAGAAGACTACACCAGACGCTTCACCTATCAGCTAAGAACAGGAAACTAAGGCTAGAATCACCAAAATTGGCCATTAGAAGATTGGAAAAATGTTGCCTGGTCAGATTAGTCTCGATTTCTGCTACAGCGTTCAGATGGTTGGATCAGAATTAGGCATTAAAAACATGAAAGTGTAGCTCCAGAGTGTACCCATCCTCTGAATGCTACGCCCATCAGGATATTGCATCATGTCACAAAGCTCAAACCATCTAAAACTGCTTTCTTCAACATGACAATGAGTGCACTGTACTCAAATGGCCTCCACAGTCACCAGATCTCAATCTAATTGAGCGCCTTTGGGATATTGTGGAACAGAAGATTTACATCATCAGCTCCTGAGGCAAAAGGGGGTCCAAACCCCAAGGTGTAAAATATATATTCAAAAGCTTTGTGCATTTTGTAATGTTCTGCAACCTGGAGGCAACCGTTCTTCCCCTTTCGCTCTTTTTCTTCTCTTCCCCATGTAATCCTTTGCTCTTCTTATTGCTGCCTTACTCTGGATCATTTTGAACCTCCCTTGGGCAAACTGGACACTGATGTAGTGCACTTTTTTTATATGTAGCATGTTCATATTTTTAAGTCGTGTTTCGCTGAATCATTAGACGGTCCCCTGTTCAACTTTCCTAAATAGTTTTTGCCAAAAAGCATTAAGGTGAAGTTTAAGGGCCGGCAGTATCTCAAACACTGGCTATAATCCCAGTTTAAGATTCAAACCACTGTGCACTAAACTAAAATAGTCACAGAACTTATTTAGTTTTATGCATTGCGTATCTCCCTGTAATATTAATAATTCATGCTAAGTTGCAACCTTATTAGTCAATATTTCATGATTTCTTGTGGCGGAGTTTACCAAATGATTGAAGGTGAAGTAAACACAAGTAAACCAACTTGAAAAAGTGGCAGCTGTGAAGAAAAACAAGGAACTCACAGAGGGGAAACAGCAGTCAGTGGGGGGAGAAGCTAATCAGAGAACTGAGAGGTTCAACTGACACGTTATTAAAATTAAATAATAATAATACATAAAGTCATTCATGCAATGGTGCAGAGGGTAAAAAAAGAATTTTTTGCCTTTTTGAGGCTGCTTTTTACTCCTTCAGTTATAGAGAGGATTTTCTTGCAGTGAATACAGTATCACAGAATCAGTGTAATGTGATGTCATCATTATTGTGGACATATATTGTCACGCCTTGACTGCTATCGCTACTGAAGAAGAACAAAAAAGTCTTCCGTCTGCATCAAGAAATGATTGGAGCTATACAGTAGGGTTGTGGTAGAGTGGAGTTCACATGTTCTCTCTGTGCCTGTGTGGGCTCTCAGTAGGTTATTTTAACTGGTGATTCTAAAGTGGCTATAGGTACGAATGTGAGCGTGAATGATTGTCTGTCTCTACGTGTTAGCCCTGTAATCAAGTAGCGACCTATCCAGGGTGTACAGCTGAAATAGGCTCCAGCCCCTATGCGACATAGAATTGGATAACAGGTGAAGAAAATGGATGGATGGATGGATGTTCGGAGTTGTGACCACCTTTTTCCACTTTAGAAACAACCTGCTTCAAGCGAGAGAAGTAAAACTCTTAACAAAACAAACACAGAAATATAAAAACCTCTGATGTGAAAAAGCCAGAGCTTTTATTCTCGCTGAGAAAATCTGATAGTATCTATTCACTCCGAATAAGGCAATTGAATAAATGCATTTACAAGGAGTCTAATCTATTTTTTTTGTATTAGAGCAGTCAAGTGTTATGAATTCACAGTAATTTAACCTCATATATTATATTAGTAAAGCAAGGCTGACGCCTCACCTTTATATCATAAACAGAGACATACTTTATTCAGTCCCACACTGGGGAAATTCACTTGTTACAGCAGCAAAAGGGAAGAACAGGTGAATTAGAGATGCAGATGGTTACTATATACAGTAAAATACACCAAGATTTTTCTTTTTGATATATACGTAAAGTACAGTGGAAGTGATAATAATATACATCATTTTTAAACAGTATTTATACTGTGTGGGTATTGTACAGCCTGACTGCGGTTGGGATGAAGGAACTACGTTAGGCTGATCCTTGTTAGGTTGCTTAAACTTTTTATGGGCGTCCCTGTGTGCACATATAGAATATAATCTGTATTTACACATGTGGGTATGTAATTAAAAACTGAAGCAAAGTGAGAGTCATTGATGGACAGCTCTGTTCTCTACATTAGCATGTGTTTGCACCGCTGTGAAAATGCCCTCTATATTACTTACGCCCTACAGTGTTTTTTATTATACACCTTTCAAGGTGTATAATTATCATGTGTCATAGAAGAGTGATGATGTGAGGTGTAGGTATGAATGAATGCGAGTGGCCTCACTGCTGTTTCCGCTGAGAATAAGACACTGGCCACGAATGATTGGATTAGTGTTTAACCCCCCCTTCTTCTTAGCTTAATCCTCTTTGCAGCTTTCTCTCTCTCTCTCTCCCCCTCTCTCTCTGTGTGTGCGTGTGCGTGTGTGTGTGTGTGCGCGCGCGCATTTGCAATCATTTGCTCCCATTTGCTATATCCTCCAACCGATCAACAGGTAGGTCAGCTTGCTTGTGGTCATTCTTCATCACCTGACGTGGGACACATGTTTTTGCTTGCACGAAAGTTGTGTGGGAAGCAATGGGCCAGCTATGATGAGGTATGAGATACAGGAAAGGAATACCAGAGAAGGAAAAAGGTAGCAAAGCAGGACATCTGCGGTATGCAGAGATGGAGACGAGCGTTAATAATAGAATATCTGAGGCCTTGTTGAACAAATATGGACACTTGGAGATCAAGGCAGCGCAGCCAGAGGTGAAAAAGTTGGGAGATGGGGGGGGGGCCTCAGGATTACTGTGGAAGGGTGGTGGAATAGAGCGATCAGTTGAAGGTCTGCAGGGTTTGGTTTGTCATTGTCATCCTTTCTAAACAGCCTGCAGAGCGATGGACACTTTGAAGTTTCACAGAGCTGCTTAAATCCTGCTTGAAAAGATGCAGAGAAGCGTGAGGCACAGAAAAGAGACAGGAATATCCAGAGAAAGAGAGACTGCAGGGGCAGGACGAAGCGGAGGATTGATGATTGGTGAAACATGGAGGAAGGGAGTGAGAGTAATCAGAAATGAGGAGAAGCTTGTTTCATGAGGATGACAGGGGACAAGTGAAGGAAAGCTCTTAGTGCACCAACACAGTATGAGTCGTATGGTTTTTTTTTTTGTTGGGTTTTTTTCCTCCTTCTTTTTCTGGATGTATGAGTAATATGTTTCCAGCAGTTCTAGGTGAGAAGCTGCAGCGTGAAGAGCACTAATGCAGCAGTACAGACTTGGATTTGGGTAGACCGGGTGCCGCCAGATTAGCACACTGACATCACAGCAAAGAAACACTGGGGGAACCAAGGTCTGAGTCATTACTGATGGCTCCTGCTCTTACATACTACATTCCATGCTGTGGTCAGACAGATTTTGCCAGCACATTTCATTGTAGACGTTCTGTCTTGAGTGCTTAATGCTTTCTCTCTGTAGAAACATTTTTTTATATCAAGTAAAAGTCAGTTGCCAAATTTTTAACAGGTTATGATTCATTGCAGTGTGGTACAGCAGTTTGTGCAGGTCCAAAAAGATGTGCAAAGCTGGCAGATAAGCAGAAAAAAGCTGACGGCACAGATTGCATACAAATTGGATAAACAAGTATGCAAGTTTATTAACGAAAATATAATAAATAATAAATGAAAACATGTTGAATTCCCTCTCTGACTGGTGTGCGCGGTTTATTAATCCATTTCTGTGGATCCTCTTCTAATTATTTTTCCTCTACCACATGACCCCCAGGGGGGCTCCACAGAAATCCGGGGATAAATATTTTGCTTAGTGACTTTTTATTTTTTTGAATTCCTTTCCATTTCCATGTTCAAACAAAATATGACTTTCCTAAATGGGTTGTGTGTTATTGATTGAATGTGTAAATAAAGCATTGTCGATGCGTTATGAAAAATGACTCAAGACCGCATTCGAAATGTCAATATGATTATGACCCCCACACACACTGCTTACGAGTGCAGCATTATTAAGAGTGGAATTGGAACACTACTTTGTCATTTCAAGACTTGTATAGTATTTCTATAATATTCGCACAGGAAAGTAGCAAGACTTGGTGACCTTACCGGAAGCTACAATGAGATTCCGAACTTTTATCTTGTTTCTATAGTAACACAATAATATCACAACATAATTGTGCTGTTTGAACAATTTAACTTGAGTTTTTTTGCGTTTTGTTTTTCATTTCTCTTTGAAGAAAAGGTCAACCTATCTACAGTGGCTGCTTTCATAATTATGAGGGCGTACAATTTTGAAATCCTTGCCTTGAGGAATGATTATTTTAATCAGTTTTCACTTCAGTCTAACTGATTTCATAGAGTACTAAGGTGAGGGACTCACAATAATAGATTTGTAAAACTTGTTCATTTGTGGAAGGTGTTCAGGAATCTCAGGAAGCAAGGAAAACAAAACGACACACAAGCCCCTCATCTAGATAACGATGCTTGCTCCGACTCTATTGGAAGTACTCTCCTACAGCAAAATCATCGTAACTTTTCCTCCCGTTCATCTACGTTTTGCGGACTCTGCGAGCACAATTTGCAAAAGGGCCTTTGTTTTTCTACAAGATTGACCTTGGACAGGCAAACATGGGTGCTAATGGACCTGCGCTCACAGTGAATGAAAGGACGGGTGTAGTGCAAGTGTGAGAGAAAGTTACTATGGTAAGAGTGAGGATGTTAAAGTTAAAAAGCTGTTCTAGTGAATTATTAATGCTGAGCATTGTGCCTACAGACACAGCCTCTTACAGACTTTCTTTCTTACATGCGCACACACACACGCACCCACACACGAAAACACAGCTGCAATCCCCAGTTGCTTGTGCAGACAGGAAACAGCGTACTTGTCACTCTGTCTGGATTTGGGGGTATGTGTAAATGCTCTGTTGTCTCTGGTCCCAATGAGAGGGATGTTTGTAGTTGTTCCCTGAATGGCGAATGTTCTCTGTGTGTGTGTTTGATATGTGTGGTTTTGTGTGTGTGTGTGTGTGCGAGTGGGTGTATAAGGAGTTAAGGCAAACTTCACATATGCTGAACGCCTAAATATAGGCTACAAAGAGTGATAATAATCGGTCTTGACAAGGGCTTGGTTTGCTCGCAGTTTGTTGCAGTCCCCTGTGATGGTTTAGTTCACTAATTATTTTTGTTTATAATGAGAGCAGTGTGTAGCCAGGATGGAGATGTTTTAAAGCTACCTTCTTAGCAAATGACAGGCTAGTAGAATAGCATGGTGAACAATGTTGGTACCGGATAAATCTAAATTATGAACAACATATTGGATACCAATATGTTGTTCATAATAAATTTGTTTGATCATATAAACCCAGCTGATTTATGGGTTTGATTCTAATCCTTTGTCTGCTCACACCTCTACTCGTGATGTGGACTAAAGATTAGGGATGCATCAAGCCAACCAGTGTTTATTATCCGTTTCAACCCCAGCTGTAGTCTGTACAGCTTGACACGCATTTTACCAGCTCATGCTGACCTCCGTCCTGACTCCCAGATGGCTGCTTCTCACCACAGTGTAGTACAGCTGCGGTGGTGTCCTTGTGGGGAAGGGTTAACATGCGAGTGTGTGTGATTGCCGTGAGCGTGATTAGATTATAGCTGTGAGCTACTGTGATTTTTCTTTTTCGTTTTTCTAAGTGGTTACTGATGTTCAGAACTCGTTCGGGTGAGTCTGTGTGCACACCTCGACCTTGGTAAGCACACCCGTGAATGCTTAGTTGCACATGTCACACTGTTTCTGTATTCCTGGGAGATGTGGGGGGCATAAACTCTGTTAATGCTAAATATTTAAAGTGCAGTTTTGTAACCTATGCTCTCTCTTTCCTCTCTCCCTGCCTTCACCCTGTCCACTCCTCCCTTGCTCCCACTACCTCTCCATCTCTAGCCGGTGTCGCTGTGGCTCAGCGAGTGGTAACGGTGCAGAGTGGGCCGCTCGTACGGACTGAAGGCTCACACGTGACCATCTGGTGCAACGTGACCGGCTACAAAGAGGGGACGGAGCAGAACTTCGAGTGGTCCATGTACCTCCCTTCAGTACCAGACCGGGAGATTCGCATTGTGAGCACAGCTACGAAAAACTATGCCTATGCCGTATATTCCCAGAGGGTGACTAGTGGGGAGATCTTTGTGGAGAAGCTGAGCAGTGACTCAGCTGTGCTGCACATCACCAAAGTACAGGCCAAGGACCAAGGTCTGTTTGAGTGTTACACACCCAATACAGACGGGCGGTACCTGGGATCCTACAGTGCACGCACCAACCTCACTGGTGAGTCTCTAAGAGCACACGTGTACACACAGAAACAAGCTTATGCACACACGCAGTCAAACCACATCTCGGTACCACAGGTACTAAAACTGTGTGTAGCTGAGCATGAGCATGCAGCTAATGTGACATCTGTGATACGCATACAGAAACATAATTGGAAGATTTTATACTGAATTAGCATTCAGCTTAGGCTGAGGAGGTTTGCTTTGCACCTTTCAAACAGAGGTTCATTAGCACTAATCTAACCTTTGCAGCAGTGCAGTTTATGTGCCACTTCACAGATATACAGTACTGTGCAGAAGTCTCGAGTCACCCCTCATTTCTTAATATTTTGCTAGGATGGGAACTACGTGCAGCGATCTGAAACATGTACACATAACATCTTGAAAGTCAGCATTTGGTATGAACTTTATTCTTCAACACAGCCTTTCTTCTAATTTCTTTAAAAAATCTTCAACAATAGTTCTCAAGGCATTCTTGAGACATTCAAAGCTCTTCTTTGGCTGCCTTCTGTTTCCATTTCCTGTCAAGATGATCTCGAACTGCTTCGGTAATGTAGTGCTCTAGGGAGGCTAGCCCATCGATGAACATGATGGATGATTTCCTCCTTTGTGTTAGGTGCCTTTTTAATGCTTGAATGATTCATAGGTCAGTTTTTAGTGGCTTAACAAACAAAAAAAAAGCATTCCTGTGAAAAAGATCGGGTACAAGAACTGGATGGAAAATTGGTGAAAAGGCTGGAGAACTTTTGCTCGAGAGCACTAAAAAAATACAAGAAAGTGTGATATCTTGGGACCCAAATATAAAGACATGTGGAGTGGCTTAAGACTTTTTCACATTACTGTATATTCTACTGCTTTCTGCTAGCAGAAATTTGAAAACTTTAATTTATTAAATCAAATTAGCTAAAAAAAACCATCCATTTTGGCGTAATGATATAACAGTTTGATCAGTGACTGTTAGGATAATTATAATTGTAAAAAAAAAGCACCTGCGCACACTGAAACATGCATTGAAAGACTTTCCCCTCCACTACATTGTCATGTATTTCCCACCTGTTTTGAACGGGGGAAAAACCAAGACGCATCCACACAGGTATTCCCACACCACCCATTTATCTATTGCCGTGGGCTCTTTCAGTGTACTGGCAGAATGCGAGACTGTAGCAGTCAGTAGTTTCCCCTCTCCCGCTCCTTATTTTCCGGAGTCATACACACATCTACCCAAAAGGCAGTACTGAAGACACAGCTGTCACTCCATTCCCCCCATAACTTCATGCCTTTATTTCTCTCACGACTGACCTTCCTTTTAAGGTCAAAACAGATTCCGATGGGATGAAAGCACAGTATCACTGCGAGCTGAGAAATGCAAATATTTGCATACTTTTTGAGTCACCATTGCAAAGACATTGTTTGCCTAGAAGATCAATGGTTAGTTTAGCTTTCTTTTTCACCAAATAAGTTATTATTAGGACTTCAGTGGTTTGTATTTTCTAGCATGAGCAGTATGATCTGAATGTGGGGCAGGGCTCAGTTGCAGGGCACTGTGAAACAGCAGTGCTGATAGCACATAGTATTTATAGATCAGTGTGTGAGAGAGAGCTAGACAGAGTATGTGAGCGGAGGTGTTGAGGGACTGTTATCTGAGCCTCTTTCTGTGTCTCTAACCTCTTAACCCAGTTTCTAGGGTCAGGGGTACGCAGCAGGGTCTCCATTTCTTCCCCTTTCCTCTACTGTGCTTTTGAGTCCCTGTGTATTCCCCTGGCAGCTGTTTGCCTCTCTGGACCACTGTGAGCAAACAATACCTTGTTCTCCCTCCTCTCACCCTCCTATTTCTCTTCTATAGCACATTCGTCTGGCTTTCATACTGTCACGTGTCTGTTTCTATTAATCATCAACCCCGGCCCCTTTCTCTAATTTGATCTCCCTCTGATGTATTTAAAAAAAACCTTTGCTGATGGTGCCTTTGAGGAATTGTGTTTCAAGGGTAGTGTCAAAGGATGATCGTAAGCAGGGAGTATTATGAAAGACCGTGTAGGCATGTAGGAAGTGAGATAGAAAGGGAGACAGAAGGGATATGTCTGTGTGAGTGTCTGGCAGTGGGGTGGCTGGGTTAATTGTAGGGGAAGAAGGCTGCACAGTAATCTGTGCCCTGAGTACTACTGTATTAAGTCTTACTCAAGGTGATATGTTTCATCCACTGTCATCTTTCTGTACAAAGAGCAGGAAAGGGTTTTAATGTGGAACTTAACACTTGCTGCCTAAAGGGAAGTAGTTTCAGCCATGAACCTGCACATTATTCAGCACGATACTGTGACCTTTTGTTTAACATCCTGTATTGTCTATCAGATGGATACAACAACTGTGTGTTATTGACTACCTGAAATGGGATACCTGCTTCTCTTTTTATCTGAAAGGGGTTGTTTCTTTTTTTTAGGGAGGGGGTAGATAGAAAGTTTGACTTTTTTTTATCCTCCATGAAGGTAAAGCCATTAATCAGCTGAAAAGGTTTCTCTGCTTGGTCCCAAAAGACCAATATTTCACCTGTGCAAATGATAATTAGCCACCACTGCACACATTCTGGATTATATCCACTAAATTATGGAATGGCTCCAAACCACGGGAAGATCCTTAGTATGTAGGAGAAAAGGTTAGATTTGACATTTTATTATTTTCCTCTGTGCATTTGGATTGGGAAAGCAGCTTGACTTTGACAGCATAATGTTCTTTCACACCTTTGTTATTTAGAAGTCAGATTCATTTTGCTCTTTTGCGAAAAATGGTACCAGCACAACCGCATCATGGCCCTTTGGAGGAGGTGCTCTCAGTCTGGTTCCAGTTGAGCTCCAAAAGGGTTCGCTCACATCATCTCGATCTAACCCAGCTCGGGCGTACATTACATATTTGAAGTAACTGCTGCATCCTTGAACATAAAGCAATCTGACTGTTGGAAAAGTTCTATAGATGTACACAAACTGTAGCATAAAATAAATGTAGATTTTCTGTTTATCCACTAATCAAAAACAGTCTTCCTGTATTTACTTTTGTTGCTTATTTCTGAGACACTTCAGGCCAGTAAGCAGACCGAGTGTACTTCTGTGGGACATTTGTTCACTTGGATTTGTCTTAGTGTGAAAGGATACGAAACCAAGAGGTTAAAGTGTGAAAACACCCTAAAAATATTTTCTTGCCTTTGTTAAACACACAAGCAGAAGTGGATTGTGATCTTGTTTTACATTTGGTTATTTAATGAATTGGTGGTACACTCATCGCAGCTACCCAACTGTGTTAAAATTGTCGATTTTTTTGTTGTTGCAGGGTTGAAAATGTGTGTGGGATGTTTTAGAATTCTGTTAGTGAAATCAAATTTAGTAGTTTCCTATTATGATTCGAGTATTTGCTCCTTTGTGTCACCAATATGAATTTACTAGAGTCATGGTTGAAACATCATCTGTCTTTCTATTCAAGCATGTTGCTTATGATTTTAACTCCTTTAAAATAACAAAAACAATCTACCATGCTTCTCTGTTTTTACCTTAGTCTGTCTTAGCCTGAGTGTTAAACTTAAGTACATCTAAACACTTAAGGGTTTATTACAGAAGCTTAATCACAGCTGTCTGCATGCACTTCACAGTTGCTGCAGGTTCTCCCACATCTGTGATGAGGTAAACGATTTAGTTTCTCTCATCAGTTAAACAGGAGCGCTGCTCACGTTGTTATATGTTGAATGCTCGCCTGCTGCTTTAAACCTTCAGCTTTCAGTGGGCAGCTCTGATGGGAAGTCTGGACAGCAGCAGATGCAAAGCTCCACATGACTGTTTGACAGAGCAATAATTATGATTCACACCGCTTTACTAGATTAGCAAACTGGGTTGAGTGAACCAGAATTTGCTATGGTCATCACAATGGAGGGTATATGTTGCACAAATGCATAACCATTTTTCCCTTTTTCCTGTTTTTAATCATGTGCTTTTACTGTAATAATTGTTGTTGTTGTTGTTGTTTATGCATGCTCCACTGTCATTGTCAAATATTACATAAGGCGTGCATTTAACCTGAGTGATGTGAAGCTTTTTAAAGTCAAAGATCACCTGGCATTTCCCTTTGTACACCTCCGTTCTCTTAAGTTGGAGGCTGACTAAGCTCAGTCTGTTTTACTTGGGTGTATGCTCTTGTGTGTGATTTTCTTTCTTTCTATGTGTGTGTGCTTGTGCCTGTTTGACTTCCTCCTACACATCAGATTGCAGAAGAAAAGGACAACAGCCTGACATGGCCGTCACGGTTGTCCTTATCCTACGCACCAGCCTGTGTGCGAGCTTGTCCAACAACTAGCAGAACAACAAGCCCTCGCTGAGACACGCTGCTCTCCATATACCCTCACTGCCATAGAACACACAGGAGTCATTGTGCTGGCACATATACAGATTCTAGCCTCCATGTTTGGCAGAAGCCAGGACTGTAGTAACAGAGTAAAAAAGATGGGTAATCAAAGCCATGGTAAGTTCATGAACAAATGGCTTTCTGTTATTCGCCTTCTCTAAATGAGCGAAAAGAAGAACATGTCCATCTTGAGATGTGTGACATCAGAAAAAAATACATTTGGCAGCAAGCAGTTTTGAGGAAGTAAAAGTTTCAATATATGGTGTGTTGTTTTTGTTTTTGTTTTTTGTTAAAGAAAAATAAAATAAAATAAGAAAAAAAAAAGGCAGACATAAGGAAATTGGAAAAGAGGGGAATAGGGACAGAAGGAGGCAGTATTGGAAATAGGTAGTGGAGCGATGCTGAAAAGAGTGTGTGACCAATAAATGATGAGCTCTTCGTCTCACTCCGATGTGATTGGTTACGCCTCCTAGAGGCATTACCCACAATACAACTGGTGCTATAGGGGTGCGTTTTTAAATAGTCTCTGCCTGATGTGACTCCCGAGGTTAATGCAGTTACCAACCACCATGCAACTCCTAAATGCAATTAGCCAGCACAAATTGAGGCGTCTGAGAAGGAAAGAGGAAAAAGTAAAAGACTAGAGCTGAGACCTTGGAGATTCCCATTATTCAAATACCGTTGGGCAAAAAAACCCAAAAACAAATTCATAACAAACTGCAGCAAAATACCCAATTTTTCCAGAGTTTTTATTTTAGTTATTTTTATGGCTCATATTTCATTTATTTAATTTCCTTATTTTTTCTGCTGTGTATTCTCTTACCCAGCTCATATTCTGTTCTCAGGCATAAAAATGAACATTATTAAAAAACAAATAACCAGTATTTGAAAGCAAAATGAATCACTTTATAAGTTAAACCATGACTGAACAAATATTTTAAAAAAAGACTGCAGTCCATAGGATGCTGAACACTTGTATTTCCTTTTCTATCTTTGTGCGTATGTTGCAGGCTCATTTTTTATTTTCCCAGCTTAAAGATACCGGTGTGTGTTTTGATGTTTTTCCTACATTGTTGAGTTTCCTTCGAGGCTATTTTAGCGTGGTGCAAAGCACAGGTGAATGTCTGTTATCATTACAAGTCTGTTAGCCTGTTTCTATTAATCATAATTCCCCCTACACCAACCAGCCACAATAAACAGCTGATCTGTCACAGTATGGACTTCAAGACACTTCTGAAGGCGCCCTGTGATATCAAATACCAAGGCAGTAGCAGCAGATGGTCTCCTTCAGATGCATGTCTACCATTGTACACATTCTAGGAGTGGACGGGGTCACCACGGGTACTCTGATCAGTCTTGCGCTCATTAACTGTCACTTCCAGCAGTCTGCAGTCTTCTGCATGCTTTGCAATCTTTTTCTCTCACAGCCACATTTTGCTTTTAGCAGTTTGTGATGTTGTAGCTCTTCTTCTGACCTGCTCTTTGGAGATGTTTTGACCTACGTTTCCAGCTATAACCATTTGTCCCTTTAATGTCCTTTACAATTCCTCTTTAAATATGATTAACTTTGCTTCCTGATGTTTCCCAATGACAAGTACCGTTCTATTAGAACTAATAGTTAGTGAGCAGTGATCCAGGCAGTGATCCAGGCACAGTCCAGATAATGAATTTATGCAATTATTGGTTTGCAGATTAAACCAATCTGCAAAAAAACATGTTCTGTCCATTGCAGTGCTTATAGGGTCTGAAGGGGAGCACTTCTTCCCCTTTGTTGACCCAGTAATAAAAAAATGTGCTTATGTAGTGAAGTGATGCCCAACAAAGGTCATAATGTGTAGGGAAAGGGGAAAAGAGGAGTGTGGATTTTTCGAAGCATTGCTGAGACTGTGCACTGCTAAAAACATACGTTCCCAATGAGAGTGGCGGGATCATCCCTCTGCTGAACTCAGCACTGTGCACGTGTCTGATTTGTGCGTTTCCCCTGCCTTTCTGTTCGCAGAGGATTCAATGCTGCCAAGCTGCACTCCTCTGCTTCACTTAATGGGATAGACAGAAGAAGAAAATGTCATCTCACTATCTTTCGTACAAAGACACCCCCCCTCCCCTGTTTTCCTGTTCTCTATGCTGTCTCCCCATCTGAATCCCGCTCACTCCATCAATCTACAGAGTCAATTCCTACTCCAGACTTCAGCCCCCCCAGCCCATGTTTGTCATGCAGGTATATGGTTTTGTCAATACAGCTGTTCACTGAGCTTTATCACAGGAGAAAGCTGTAAGGGTGATTGAAGCGCAAGATTGTGGAGGAAATCTGTGATTGAATAAAGGCTGATGAGGAAAAATAGGATGAAAAATATGAAGGGAGGAATTTCTTTTTCTTTTCTTTTTTTAAGGGAAGAAGGGAAGATGAAGCCCTGTGTCGAAAATAAAAAAAGAAGAGTAAAATGTTTGCCTGTTTGGGGGAAAGGGGCGAGTAGGGGAGAGAAAGAGCAGATGAATAGACAGGGGAAGCTGTATCTCTGTGTCTCTTGGTATTGATCGGGAGCACAGGCCTGAATGTGACTGGAGCTTTTTATCTCTCTTGTCTCTCCTTGCAGTGACACCTAAATTTCTTTCCTTCCCCTCAGATTTGCCTTAACAGCCTTCTGTTTCTTTTTATAATTAGATTTCCTTTCCTTCCATTTGTGCACGCCTCTTGCACTTACACAGATCTTCTGGTCTTTGTGTGAGTCAACCAACACAGTGAAGGCATTCCTTTTGTGACCTTCAAATGGCTTTTTTGGCGGGTTAAATTTGGTTTTCAGGCTAGTGCAAAGGTTGTCAAAGATTTGGCTAAAAAGTTAAAAGGAAAGGAGCTAGGCAATGCATTATGACTAAGTGTGTTCAGAAACAGAGAAATGTGTGTATGTGTGCGTATGCATGCACAAACTGGCTCTAAGCTGCCGACCAGGCAGGACTCCAGATGGAAAGAGATTTTATCACTGTGGCTGGCTTGCAATTTCTTGCACATCTCATCCACTTTAGCGGACGGGGTTTCCTGCTCGATAACGTTACTGCCACTCTTACCCACCATACGCAGACACATTTATGCATGCACACTGGAAACACAAACACAGCCACAGTCACACACTGTAGTGAGCTGTCAGTCAGGACAGATGTCGCACCCATAATTGAGTCTGAGAGGGATGGTGCTGTAGTGCTCCCATTGGAGCACACGCTTTCCACTGAACATCAGTGAAGAGGGCTTTAACAACCCGGTGGATCATCGTGTTAGACAATACAACCACTGAATAGAACATGTAGCACTGAGTATAATAGTGCTGCATAGGATACCTTGATTCTCTGTAGTCATGTAGGACAAGTCGGACTTTATTGTATGTACATGTGCAAACTGTGTAGTGGGTAGATAAAAATGATTCCGAAATTATATTTTCCTACCAATCTATGGCTCTTTAAAACTGGCAGTTAAGCAACTACATTTTAAATTTATCTTCAGACCTTTCCCAAAACAGTCAAGATCACATATGTCTTTCTGACACTAGGTACCGCTCTAAGATGCCTCTTAGGTCCTGCCAACTGTCTGACGCTCGAGTGACTTTGAAACACTGAATAGACGCGTTCAGTTAGAAAGCAGTTTGGATATCGGACAAATTAATTGTGTACATTGCCAAAGTCACAGAAGACCAAACTAATGAGGTTGCCGATACTAACAGTTCCAACATTTTAGACTCAAATGCAAGCGGATCAAACACTGGAACCTGACTTCCATAACATTATTTTTAAAGAAGGGATCTAAAATTGGTACGGTCTAAGTAAACAGGATAACGACCCTGACTCAAAATAGTGTTAAACAAACGAATAAGAAGAGAATAGTTGTTTAAAAACAGCAATTTTATATTGGGAACATTATGATAGCTGGGCTCAGTTCACACCACTCTACCCTATTACAATGAGTAAGATTTGGACAAAATCAGGTCCTGGATCTTGTAAGGGACTTGCTGTACCTGTGAAAACTACTAAGGTGCAAGATGGGCCAGCTATTGCTGTTACAAAGCTGAAAACCATCATTGCCTACAGACACATTTTGAGACATTCACTGCCTTGCAGATTTTGACTGTAACACTTACAAAAATATTAACGATGTCAGTGGTGCTCTGCATTTAGCTCATTGCCCTACACCACTGAGTTTGGCAGATGAGAAAGGATTTCGTGTGTCAACAAATTAGAAAACTATAAAATGCATGTTTGTATGCACACAAATGCATGTGCACGTGGATGCACATGCATTTGTGTGTATTAATGTTTATGTAATGGGCTCAAGATACTCCACCGTTCCTCTGGTTGATTTGATTAGCTTAGCTAAGCGCTAACCCTCAGGGGCCTGCTGCCTCCTCTGCGAGATTAACGGAGCACAGCCACCGTTTGAATATGAATTCATCATAAATATGGATGTGAATGAATTTGCTAATGAGTGGTTGTATTCACGTTGTTAAAATGTGTTGGTAAAGAGTGGAACTTCTAGTGTAATATCCTCGAGCAGTCACACGGTTCTGAGTGCGTTCCAGGATGCTTCTGCTCCATTGTTTAAAGTTGGCGGTTGGTTGGAAGCCTCATTAAAAAAAAAAAAAAAAAAAAGGGGGGGGGGGGGACTTTCTCACTTCAGTAACCCCTTTTAATATGGATGCACACCACCATCCAAATGTATTTACACATTATTTTATGTACAAGAGCATACACAAATACTGGCATTTACGGCCTGCCATGTGGCAGGGCATGACACTTGCACAACTGTAAAAGACATAACGTGTCCTGTGTGTGCAATGGCAGAATAGTTGCATTGTTGAGTTACTCTTTACTCCACCCATATAAATTTTTCGTGCTCTGCCAACTAATCTTTGGCAACGATCTTACCATTTGTGCAGCACAACTGGCTGTAGTAGCAAGCTAAGAAGCTACACTTCACGGGACTGGGCCTCCATGCTGATGGCTCATACATAGCATCAAGCATGTGGAAGAAAGACCACGCAGGATAAGAAGCTGTAGATTATGTTAAGTATCAACTTAATCAAAAGGCTCTAACAATGTTATCTGCACAGAGCAAGTTGACAGGGATGTTGCACTACTTTAAGTTTTCATGGGTAACCTTGTTGTTTATAGTTCTGTATACTCTTAGCTGTCCTTATTGACAGCCATATGCAAAGGACGGTTAAAGGAGATGGAGACTAAATGGATACCGGTTTAAAGATTAGCATCACACCCACCTCATTAGCATACTAATCACGGCCTCGTTATTTGCAATGGGAAACAGAGATTTAGTTAAAATGTCTGATGTAGTGGATTTGAGTGTAGGATGAATGCCACGGGCTATTTTTTTAAGTGCTGGTGTAGAAGTGAAAAATAAAAGTAGAGAAGCCCGGGAGGCTTAACTCAATTTAGTGAAGCAGCACCGAGGCAAGCCAGCTCATTGCCTTCAAATTCCAACTCTGGGACAAAACACTATCTTAAATCTGCTGTACAGATTCTAACAATGTGTACAAACACACACACACTTGCAAGTATCTAAAAGCTTTTGTAAGTATGGACTGACGCTTCGCACATGAGCAGACAGGGGCAGTCGGTTTCTTCCTCTCAGTTGACCTCAGAGCAGACGACAAACATATGCTGCCACCTGTGCCCCGGTGCCTGGGTGGCCACCTTGGGATGTGTGCGGAAAGAAGTGGGTGTGAGCGTG
Organism: Pundamilia nyererei; assembly: GCF_000239375.1. Lineage (NCBI taxonomy): Eukaryota > Metazoa > Chordata > Actinopteri > Cichliformes > Cichlidae > Pundamilia > Pundamilia nyererei. The sequence continues at coordinate 6,574,315 of NW_005187410.1, forward strand.
TGGGTGTGTTGCATGTGGGTGAGAGAGAGTGAGAGGAGCAGGGCTGGCACATGCCTAATTTCCCTCAGTGCTGGCAGCTCATACAGACAGTTGCTCCCTCATCTGCTGCCCTGCTGGATGGGTGCCTAGTGATTGAGCACTGCCCACCTCCCTTTGTCACCCATCTCCTTCAGTGATACCATTTCTGAAATGGTAACAGAACACGTGTACAGTTGCTAAGACTTTTCACCACTAATAGACCCTGACTCTGTCTCTAGCTTGATTCAATGTGGTGATACAGGAGCCACGAAGGAGGAGCCAAGCAAAGGCTCTAGATGACTATTCCTGGACTTGTATGCCAGTATATGCTTTTTAAGCAAGAGGGAGTATGGAACTGGCCAAAAAACAAGGCTTTGTAGTCTGATTAAAAAGCACTGATATCTCTTGCAAGGCTTATACATGCACATACACACACTAGAAAACAGAAATGGTCAGATGGCTGGGGCTATAACTGGTTCTATCCTCAGGGAAGTCTTTAATTGGTCACAGTGCTTTACCATCTGGGGCTGGAGTGACGATGAAGGAAAATGGTGGGAGCTCCTGTAAGGCAGGAGTAGAAAATGCAGCTAGTGCAGGACAGGGATGGAGCCTATTAGTTTTAATACTTCCACCTCCAGTAATATTGCAATCATAATATGCTTGATGAAAGCCGCTTGTAGTGTGCAAGAGGAAAAGGTGCGTGAATAATTGCGCATGTTGTATTCCTTTGCCCGGGTGCACTCATGTGTGCCTGTAGGTAGACAGAGTATTGCGTGGCAGCATCTGTGTTTGTGTGTCGAAGTGCGCTTAACTCTGGGATGTTATTGGCCGTCAGAGCAAAAGCCTGCACATGTGCTAACAACCTTCAGGACAGTAGCAACAGATAAAAACTAACAAACCCTCACTGGGGTGCTGTCTGTTTATATTTCTCGTTTTCTGGGTGCAGAGTGTTTGCTGTAATTCATGTTATTTGAATACATGGCCAGATGGAAGATATTAAAGGAAGCGTATGACAGATGGAAAGACATATAAAGTTGGTCTTTAGCTGATGAAGAAGAGAAACATGGAGAAAGCGGGGGGGAAGAGGAGGTTGATACCGAATCGGGAAGGGTGGGGTAGAAGGAATATTTCATGTGTTTAGGCATGATGAGTAAATCTTTGATGCTCTAAAGGATTTCAGTCAACGATAGCTTTGCACACAGCTCTTCTCAAACGCTCTTAGGAAGATTTGTCTTTCATACTCCCACCTCTCTTCAGACTACCCCTCCTCTCACGCTTTGCCTTTTAATCTCTTGCTTACTCTCCATCTTCCATACTCACTCACTCACTCAGGCTCATTTCCTGGCTGGTCCTCAGTAAGAGGTAGTGTCATATTTTGTGCGTATGTATGCGCTCGTGTGCCCGTGCGTGTTCCTGTGCATCTTAGTTAGTCTTAAATCCCCCTCTTCTGCCTTTGTGTAAACACCGTTTCATATTTGAAACACCGTGGATCCCTTTCTTATCGCAAAATTCAGCCTTTTAACTCTACGTCACCGTTCTCCCGCCACAATAACAAAGCCCACTCTTTCACTCACTGCCCGTCTTTCTTTTCTTCTCCCACTTTCTTCTTTTGTTATTCCACTCCCTCTATACCCGTGCTGTACAGCTCAAGAAAGTGAACAAATTCACATAAAGCTCATAAAAGCAAACTAGCGAGATACACCGGTGAATTTATACCAGACAAAACTGAAGAAAGAAATTAAATAAATGAGCAGAGAAAGACAATGAACACAGATGATTCCACACAGGAGCCCACATGGTACAATTAAGCAGTTAACATTAATTCATGCTCTGTGGCACGTATAATAATCCCGAGCATGCCTTCTTGGTTCTGAGGAAAAGATCTAAGTGTCTTTGAAAGAGGGTTCACTGTTGGGTTGGGGTGCTTGGATTTTTTAAGGCCACAGTTTCAGTTCATTAAAAAGATCAAATTGAATACATTTTTAAAAAAATATATTTTTACCCCAGGCATAATCACTTGATCATTGCTGGATTGTAAGTTTAACTCCATAATTCTGATTATTATTTATATTGTTATTCATACTTTATATTGTGGTTATATTTCCAGCTCAGTTGAAAATCTTTGAGAAATCTTTTAAATACCGCAGCTTTCACCAGACTACCAGTGCTGTGTTCCTTTCTTAGACAGCGTAAAACATGGATGCAGCTTCCAGCCAGCCAAAAAAACCACCAAAAAAAAAACCAGTCTGTAAGTGTCTTAAACCTGCAGTCTATCTGAAAGCCTTCGGGTGGAAATAGCTGTGGCTGCAAAAAGACTTCCGATGTCTATGGGAAAACAGCTTCCTGACTTGACCTCTGTAAACAATTTCCTGCTGAGTTTATTGGCCTGTTTTCTGATTCTGATTCTGTTTACTCATTCTTAGGTTATAGCAATGAAAATTGATAACAGATTTTTTTTTATTCTGGGCATACTGCCTTAAAAAGGTGCCTTATCTGTTATAATATTCATGCGCATATTGGCCAACAATTTAATTGATAAAAACCAACGAGCAAGCAGTTTTACAGCGAAACCCGCTCCTCCACCTCACATTTGGTTTTTCTTTGTGAAACTGCACTGACAGAGGTTTCAGAGTGGGACTTCAGAAACCAGTGGATGGTGTTTTTCTTCTACTGTCTGTGGTTCCTGTTACTTTAGAAATTGGAGCTGGGAGGGATGCTGTTTTAGTAGTCGTAGTAGTAAACTGGAGTCTTCCAGCCCTCACAGGCACTAAACTTTTCTGCAGCACATTTGCAAATAGAACCTTCTTATTTCTGTCCTTATTTAGACACACACCACAGCAGTGGTATTACACATTACGAGTTCGACAGTTTTATTGGACAACTGTTTACATTCACTGCTGCCGTCTTCAACTGCAGTGTAAATTTGGACTTTAAGATCAAGATAAAACTTCTGATTTACCACACACGCCTTCACATTGATAACTAGTATGAGCATCATTCGCACAAAGCTAATTAGTGTATCACTGCTATTTCTCAAATGCTATTTCTCAACTTTTATGTACACACATGCTGTTTAACCAACAATATTGCAAGAGGCTCATAGTTAAAAAGTGATCTATTTTAACAAAAAGCAGATAACATTTGTTCCATTTTAGCCATAGCTGTTGCATAACCCTCCTCCTGATTTGTCTCTGTTAACATTCATACACTGAATTGCTGCTCTTAACTTTTTCAAGGTGTGTATGTCCTGACACCTCTATTAGTCATGTAATGGAAGCTCAACTCGAGGAGCAATGTGGAGGCAGCAGGTGGGGCAGAGGTGTAGGTAGAGGGTTATTACAAGAAGGGAAGACTACAACTCACAAGCGACCGTGGACGTTTGTACTGCAAATTCTATCAGAACCCCTGTGGTTGTTGCACAGATGGCAGGAGATTCATGCTTTTGGAAAGCAACTCATGGTATGAAGTACTCGATTTTGATATTATTTTTTTCCAAATTTTAATGTTGATAAGCATCATGTCCGTTAGCGCTGTGCATGATTCAGTGACCCATCACCGCTGAGTCACAGCTCTGGAGGAAATGTTTGGGCACACAGAGGGAAATACCTCAGTCACTTATCCCCATCTATGTGTGTCAGAGAGCAGCTGTTCCCTCAGGCTTGACGTTCGGTGTGTTTAGGTGAGTTTGTAAGAGAGAGAGAAAGTAGAGAGTGAGAGAGAGTGTGAGAGACCGCCCATCTTTGATGTGCCTGTCCCTTCCACCTTTAGGTATAATGAGCTGAAATAGCTGCAGGGGCTTCGCTCTGTTTCTCCATGTCTGATTTCTTTTTGCACAGTGTCATATGGAGAGGATGCCACTCATTAACTAGTTTACAATACACAAGAATTTAAAAAAAGAATTGATAATTATGTGATGTAAAAAAAAAAAAAGAATAGATTAAAGTGGGATCGAGATGCCTTCCTGTTTTGAAAAAAAAAAGATGAGCTGGAGGAGAAAGTCAACTAAAAAAAGAAGGAAAATAAGTGATAATTAGGTGCTGACAAGCAACTTGTCTAACAAAGGAAACTCACCAGATCGTGTGGTGGAGAGGGCATAAGGGAGTAAGGGTTTATAGTGAAGGTGTTGGTGTGTGGCTAGAATGAAACTTGAGTGAGGAGAAAAATGGGACAGAGCCCAGACATGCATGGCAGAGACAAAGGAATGCTTGAGAGACCGCTTTATTAAACGAAGAGGCCTTTTTCCGTTCGGTCACCGTGACCTTTGTGTTACAACGTATGGCACACATTGACGCTCAAACACCCACCCAGAGTGATGTTCCAATAGCGGTAGAGCACCGACTCCTCACTGAAAATCTCATAACAGCATCTGTAAGATCTCTCATATCCTCTTACCCCTCTCAGCTCACCCCCCTGATTTCTATTTCATCTCTCTTCACATTTTTAGAAGATTGGATTTGGTGTGATATAATAGTGCAGTGCGGAGGCCTCTTTGATCGGTCAAGATAGTGTGAGATATTCCACTCATAGTCGATAATTTGCATTTCAAATCAGGCACTAATTTGTTGTCTGCTTTAATAATTTTTCTAAATGATTTTTTTTACACTACAGGACTGCAATTTGTCAGCTGTGATAATAAACAATGGTTAATGCATTCATTACAATATATGAATTATGTTATTTCTGCACACTCAGCTCAGAACATGCAATGCGTTCATCTGCAGAGGATATAATGATAGTTAACAGAAGTTTGATACATTTCTTTTTAAACAGCACTTTGATGATTCAGAAATTCTGTGCGTGCGTATGAGCTCAGAGATGATGTTGATACACTTATGTGGTAGTAAACAGTATGAAAAACATCATGTTTTCTGTTTTATTGAAATTATACTTTATATATTATATTGTATTGGAAAACATATATACACACACACACACACACACACACACACACACACGTTCATTTTATTAAAAGAAACATTTACATGTCTCTGACTTTAGGTTTATCAACTATTTGATTCAGACTTCCTGAGAACAGGAAAGCTGCACACAGGCAGTAGGACAGTACGCTCTCCACTGAGGAGCTGTAGAAGGCCAGCAGCAACTTCCTCAGGATGTGTGGCTACCGCTGGGCCTTCTTTACCAGGGCGTTAGTGAGATCACTGGAGATGTGGGTTCCCAGGAACCTGAAGGTGAAGACAGATTCCACTTGTTCTCCATATATAAAGAGAGAGGAGTAGACCCGTCTGTGTCTCCTAAAGTCCCTTATGAGTTCTTTTGTTTTAAGGATGTTCCCCTTCAGGTTATTTTCTGAGCCTGATGAGCCCAACCACGGTGGTGTCATTGGCGTGCTTGATGATGACGTTCGTTGGGTGGGTTGGTGTACAGTCATATGTGTTCAGGGTGTAAAGTAGAGGGCTGAGAAGGCAACCCTGCTGGGATCCGGTGCTGTGTGACAGCGGGGGCCAAGTCGGACTGATTGAGGCTACGTCCACACTAATGCGTTTTTGTTTGAGAACGCATCGTTTTCTCTCCGCTTTGGCCTCCCGTCCACACTGAGAAGGCGTTTTCCACAAGGAAAAACGAACGCAGCGTATTGGAAACGCTCTCGAAAACGCATATTTCGAAACTGAGCTGTCCCGTCGCAGTGTGGACGCTGAAAAACGCAGACTTTCTAAAACGATGACGCATTTTAGTCATGTGATGCAGTCATGTGACCAATTAAACAAAGATAGCGGAGTGCATTATACAGCAGTTGTTTTGATTGCTCTCAATTTTGACAGCCCTAAAAAAGATTAATATCAGTCTATACATGCTCCAGATAGCTTTTCTTCAAATTCTTTAATTCTCACTCGCTTTTGTGCATGCGCAGGACTGGAACGTAAGCGTTTTCGGTTGTTTCAATGTGAACGCACAACTCTGTGAAAACGACTGAAAATGCTAGTGTGGATGCGTTTTCAAATCTATCCGGGCTAGTGTGGACGTAGCCTGAGGCCAGTTGGTTAGGAAGTCTGATCCAGGAGCAGCTAAATATGGGGGGGTCTGAATGTGGTCCAGTTTGGTGGTGATAATGTCTGGGATTATAGTGTTGAACACTGTACATCCTCATGTAGGTCTTCCTTCATCATCAGGCTGTGTTTTAATGACCTGGGTGTTTGGAGGAGTTTGTTTCCTAAGGGGGATGTAGTCAAGGATGAGGAGCAAAGAGAGACGTTCAGATTGTCCTAGATGGGGGAGGGTTGTTACTGTGTAGGCCTGCTTGATGTTGCTCTACACATGGTCCAGTGACCTGTCCCCCTGGTAGGACACTTAACAGATTTCAAACATACCTTATTAAAGTCCCCAGCAACAATATGGACACCCTCTAGGTGCTCTCTCTGCTGTTTACTGATAATGTCATGATCCTGGGCCATGTTGGCCCAGCATTCTTAGTTTTCGTGTGTTTTGGGTTTTGTTCTTCATTTATGCCTTGGTTTCTAGGTTGTTATGTTAAGGTTAGGGATGGGTATTGTTTAGGTTTTATCCGATACCAGTACCAAAC
>NW_005187410.1:6580989-6605307 GCF_000239375.1 Pundamilia nyererei
ATGTTAGCCTTTTCTGCAGCTATAGGGGATTTATGGCATCACTCTTGGCTGGAAGCAGTGCTTAATCAATAGAAAAAACAAACTTTGTCCAAAAACCTCTCATGTTTAGCTGTTTTCCACTTTTTCTTTGGTCATTTTAGCTTTTTTGGCCAGGGTGAAGGGAGTATCTGCCATCAAACAAGAAGAAAGCCGCATATAACTACAACTGTGTTTGCTAGTTCACCTTACATGCATTAATGTAATAACGCAGTTAGCCTACTCAACGTAAATTACACATGAACAACATTAAGCTACTCGCCCAGAGAAGAACAGCTGTTGCTGCCATCATCATCCGTCATCATTTCTGCTACACTGGCAGGGCTAGGGGCCAGGATTCTCGTCTTCGGGTTTTTTGCGGATGTTGCTAACTCCGGGTCAGATAACAGGCACCACACCCGCAGTAGATATGCACGATGTGAGGTCTCGCAGCAAGCTATCAAATACGACGCATTTCTCGGCTTTTAACAAAATGCTATATGTCGCCAAGTGTTTCATCAGATTTGAGGACTTACCTCCTTTGCACTGCCGGTATCCCGGTACCCATCCCTAGTTAAGATGTTTCTTATTTGATTACCCCCTGTGTACCCCTGTGTGTATCTGTGAGCCCTCGTTTCCCCATGTTTTCCCCAGCCCGTTATGTCCGTGCTCTCTCTCCTCCTGTCTGAACCTCTGTGTACTTCCTGTTTTACTTTGACAGTCTCTCGTCAGTATGCGTCATGTTGTGTTCACTCCTGCCCTGTCTCATTATGATTATCTGTGTCAGCTGTCTCCCCGTGTGCTCCCACTTCCCTCGTTAACCCTCTGTGTATTTATGTCCGCATCTCCCTCAGTTCTGTGTCGCGTTCTTCTTCATTCATGGCTGTGTGTTTCTCTGTGTATTACGTTATAGTTTCCCAGTTTAGTTTGTATGGTTTTGCTCTCCAGCAATAAAGCTGTGAATTTTGAGTTCATTCCTGCCTCCGTGACTTTGTGATTGGGTCCTCATCCAGCCTGCACTCAGCCGCAATCATGACAGATAATAAGTTGCATTAGGGTGACGTAAACAGTCAGTACTGCACGTTTCTGTTTCCTTAAACCGAAACCCCCAAAATTTAGTTGAGAAGCCTGTGTGAGCTGCAGATGAGCCTGTCAGTCACAGCTGTCACAGGACACAAATCTTTAAATCTTATTAAGGTAGAAATGATTTCCAAAATCACCAGCAGAACACTTAATAGATGACCCAAATTACTTTTTTCTTTTTTTAAAAAACAATTATTGATTTAGCAGAAAAGTATCACTTTTTTTAATAGGAGACAATTGGGGAAAAGATCAAGCAGCTAGTCATTGCGCTTCCATCTTCAAGACAGGGTAGTAACAGCTTGAGCACATCCCTAATCCCTAATTCTAACCCTTACATATGGAATCCAGTCTCATTAATCCGTATGCCTGAATTTATGTTGATGCTGATGATGCAAAGGAGTTCTGAAAGACTTTAAAACAGATATTTTTAGAATGACTTTTTTTATAAAGGAATTTTGTTGGGTTAGGAAAGTTTGCAAAGCCCTTGTTCGTTCAGTTTTTCCCTTAAATTTGCCAACACACCTTTTGCTACTGGATGGTTTTCTAAGCTGTTGCCACCACATGACCTGAAAACCAAAAACAAACCATGCTAGTAACAGAACAGGAAATATATTTCCAGAAAACTATTAAATTAATATTTTACATGGAACAAAAACTAGTAAAACAATGTTCTTTAAAAAATTCATGGAACAAAAAAGTATAGCACAGAAACATAATAGTTTCCTTGGACAAGATGTTGTAGGCCTGTGTTGTATAACATATGAATATGCAAAAACAGAAAACAGAATGGGTGGAAGGAGCTTGCTCCATATCTAAGATTCAATTAGGTACAGCTCTCATCTGATCAGAAGCTTATGTTGTATTATGGATGTGCCCCCTGCTGTGGACCCAGATCCCAAAATGACAGGCTTTGACTCCTGTCTTCTTCTTCTTTCTTTTTCCCACATGCTCCCCCCTCCTCTTGGATAAAAAGGGCTCTTGTGTGTCTCTTTTTCCCTTCCAGTCCTGATCCGTTCTCTGCCCTTGCTTCCTTGTTTTGTTCTGTATCGTGTCCTTACTATCAGTGCAGGCTCTTGGGGACTATATGTAGGCCTGAGTTCACCAGAGTTTGCTAGTTGTGCAGTGTTTCATGAACTTCCTTGATTATTTTTTCTAGACTCCCGAGAGAGTGCACTCGGTGTGTTTTTGTTTGTTTGTTTGTTTGTTTTAAATTTTGTTTTGTTTTTGGTGCACTTGAATGGTGCATTGATACTACTTAAATATAGGCTACAAACACAATAATTTATTTATCATGTTTTTTGTTTGCTTATTTTTTTACTTCTTGCTGTGAAATAACAAAGCATTGATGCTGATCCATGTGGTTGGCTGTATCAAGCAAAAGAGCATTGTCCCTTTGTTTGTCTTTGCTTTTTTGCTCGATTTTCTTCTTTGTCTTCATCTTGCTGTCTTTCTTTTTCCTCCCACTTTACTCTCTTATCTACTCTCTCCCATTTTCTTAGTTGAACCTCTTCATCCCTCATTCTGACTCATCGACGGCTCCACAGAAAATAACAAAGGAGTGGAGGATGTGAATGGGCAGGATGTTGGGTAATAGGAATACGAAAGACAGGTGTAGGCACAGCTTCTGTATTTAAATCTCTTTTTCCAACTTCCTGACCCGGTATGCCTGCAACACAAGCAGGCATACCGGGTCAGCAAGTGACGTCTGTTCAGCAAGGAGGTTGGACTTGCATGAAGTGGAGCGGCGGCTCGCCCACTTGCTTTGTTTTCCTCTCAGCAGTACTCTTAGTTTCAGAGAGTAATTAACAATAATTACCCTACTGGCTTTGCCAAATGGCCATTTGCTTTGCAGCAACACATGCACGCACACACATCCACTCACACACTCACTCTCTCTCTTAAAGCTTTTACCCACTGATAAGTGGTAACCATTTCAGCTGTGTCTAAATATCTCTAGTGCTACGTCTTGCAGTACACTTGTGATTGACATACAATATAGTGCCAAAGGTATGTATGATCACACTTTGTTTGCTTTTGGGGTTTGTTTGTTTCATTTATTTATTTATTTATTTATTTATATATTTTGGTGTGTGTTTATATAATTAGTTTCATCTTAGCTGTAGTCATGCTAGGGAAAATGATGATTTGTGTCCACAGCACAACCAAAATGATTGCGACTGTGTGCAATCACCTTACAATCTCCCTACTTTTGAAAAGGTTAATTCAAAGATGACGACCAGATATCAGACCACGTGTAGTCAGTTGCCGTCTTCAAACCGTCTTTGGGGCAATAAGATGGCAACAGAAGAGCAATAAGACGGAGTCGATCTACAACCAGTTTTCAAATGAATGGGGTCAAGTTGGTAATTGCATGCAATCTGTTTGTGATAATGTACTGTGATGAATTGCAAATCTGTTGCCGTCTGTTGCTAGTTACATCAGATTTATAGTGGAGTCTGTGGGAACTCACACCGGCGGACTGCACAAAATCCACACATAGGGCACAACTCCGAGATTGGGCCAGTTTTGCACTAACAAAAGAATAAACTGTTGGCTTGGCAGCATGCTGCAGCTACTGCGATAGGCTGATAAAAAGGAACAGCCACACTCTTGAGTTAGAAGGTCAACCCTAATTTCACCATCATTTAAAGCAGGAACGTGTGGTCCATGATGCTGTAAAACATGTTTTGTTTGTTTAGAAAATAAACAAAAAAATAATGTGCTGTGCTGCAGGAAAATCTACTTTAGTGTTATACTTATTAATTCTTTCAACTGACAACACATTGTGTGTTGCATTTAGATATTATTTCAAATTAAACACAGATGGTAAAGGCAAAATTGGTCAAATATCAGTAAGATAGGAGATTTGATTCCGGCATGTTGAAATATTTGTATTGCTGCATTTGACTCAGTGTCTGAAAAGGAAAGTGTGATGCTGGGAACATTGTGCCGAGACTAATCTAATCGCACTAACACAATCCAGCTAATAAATGCATTTTGACAGACACATGTTATGTAAAAGCGCCTATCGAAGGAAATAAAAGACAGACAGCGCGCGAGAGAGAGTGAGATGTTTTCACTGTGTGCTGATCTCTGTGTAGAAATATGACTAAGAGCCTAAAACACTGGAACCCGCTTGACTAACTTTAAAGAAGAAAACAGGATGTATTCTTGTTTCTGTCTTGCATTGGGATTCTCTTCCTTTCTCTCGTCAATGCTCTGTGGAGTTCAGCTCAGTTCTGATATGTTTCAATAAAACACCAATATTACTGTGGAGCAGAACGTGCAGTTCAGCTCTAAATGCTCAGAGGTGAGCACTGAGTAAAGAATGACGGGGCACAACTCACAGCTTTGAGCTATCCAACTGTGCCAGTTATGCACTCTTTCTGATAATATCTCCCCCTCTCATTCCAAGTAAATACACACTTTTAGCAGCAACTATCACACACGCATTGGCCACAAAATAAGACATGCTGTTTGGTGTTACATTTAGTTCAATTTACAGTAAATTGCCTGCCACAAACCTTAATAACTGACATTTGGGTGTTTCGTTATTGGATTGAGCAGACCAGTTGCGCTCATTGGCACAGACTGACTCGACTGATTGCAACATGTTGGCAGTGTGTCTGCATTCATAAATTAGATGGCAATTATCTGTTTTAGGCTGATTGTAGTCAGTCAGTCGGACTGAGACAGGTTGCCGCGCAGCGGGTGACCTGGGCAATAACCTTGTAACCAAAACCCTCAACCTCTGGGTGACCAGCTGGTCTTCTCAACTATTTGCAATCTGTAATGACAACAGTGAGTCAGGCCTTATTACTAGCCAGTAATTCAATCCTGAACGGAAACTGTTCATTAGAACCACAGTTTGATCTTCCAGCTACACTTAAGGCATTGGGATTAGGAGCACAACACTGATGATGATGATGATGTGGGTGGGACAAGTACTACCGCTTCACTTTCCCACCCAGATTTTATCATGCAAACATGTTTCTGTAACGGTTATGACTCTGTACAATGCCTCAAAGAAAAGCTGAAGATGTCGCACACTGGCACCCATGATTTAAAAATGATATCTTTGTGTGTGTTTGCAGGAGTTATTTTATTTGCTGAATAGAAAGCAGGCCTGCTTTTGTGAGGACTGAAGATTTTTCTGTATCTTCCAGCATGGAGTGCTGAATGGTTGGATCTTTGCAATCCACAACAACTCTAATATATAGGGAAAAAGAACAACAACAACAAATGCACAACACTGCTGTTTGATTTGCCGTTGGTGCTTTCTTTCGGTGAGATATCTTTTCTGGTCCTGTTACTTCCAAACCCATCCTAAAATGTAAAGATCAGGCTTAATAAATTATCATCTATTTTTCCATGTGTCATCTTTGTGAAATCCTTTTCCCCATGGTGGTGTGTCCCCATGTCACCCCCCACTTCTATCTCTATGTGACTGGACTTAAAAGGCTAGCTTGGGGGATGACAACCGTCACTCACATCAGAGAGCTGAAAGAGTAGGAAAAGATCTGGAATGGAGGGAGATGAAAGTAAAAATTGCAGATGAGGTAAAGCAGGAAGAGCGTAGTTTTAAAGATTTATCGAGGATTGACAGCTTCGCTGCCAGTCAAAAAAAGAAAAAGGATAAGAAATGCAAACCATCCACACATGAAAACCTTCATCTCAAAATGTAAGATTACCTGATTCACTGGTGAAAAATGCATTTTTTGGAAATCCAGTCTCCGTCAATGTTTTGCAGAGGGTGGGGGGTATCTGAAATCCTTCACAAACCACTGAAATGTTTATTCATCCTATGATAATAAAGGCTGATTTGCAGGGAACACATGCAGAGTGTTTTGCAGCTGAGAAATGACTGAATGTGATTTTTGATGTTTTGATGTTAATAATGAATTGAAATGAGTCACTCTCATCAATGTCAGCCTTGTATCTCTGGTAGTTTTACCGGGGTTAAAAGAGAAATTCTTAAAGTTTATGAATATCTGAAAAGATATTTTCTTATTTATAATATTTATAAACATTTAAATTTCAAATTTTAGTATGTGAGTGTTACATGTGTTTGTATTAATCCTATTTGAAACACAACAGCTCATGAGTCACATTTCTATATCAAGCCACTCCTGAACTAGAGATAACATCAGAAGCATCTTATCCAGGCTAAGGAGAAATAGAACTGGACTGTTGCTCAGTGGTCAAAGTCCTCTTAGATGAAAGTAAATTTAGCATTTCTTTTACAAATCTAGGTCCCAAAGTCTGGTGAAAGCAGGGAGAGGCACAGTATACCGTCTGTTTGAAGTTCAGTGTGAAGTCTCTCCACAATCTGTAATGATTTGAGGTCACCTGCAGATGTTGGTCCAAAGTCGATGCACCATCTACCTGGAAATTTTAGAGCACATCATACTTCCATCTCCTGACAAACTTCATGGAGATGGCAATTTCCTTTTTCCAGCAGGACCTAGCACTTCCCCACAGTGCCAGAACTGCTACCAAATCTTTTGCTGACCATGTTATTACTTTTACTATTACTGTGCTTGATTGGGGTAGCCCACTTGCCTGACCCCATGTGAATCTATGGAGCGCTGCCAACACCTAACACTGCAGAAGAGTTGAAGGCTGCAAAGCAGCCTGGGAAACCTCAACGGTGCCACTCTCCTTTGATGCCAAAATTGGTGGATGTGGTTCAGGAGGTAGAGCAGGTTCCACTAATCGGTAGGTTAGTAGGCTGGCTGCTCCAGTCTGCATGCTAAAGTATCCTTGGGCGAGATGCTGAACCCCGAGTTGCTCCCAATACATTGGGTTTGAATGTGTGTGTCAATGTTAGATAGAAAGCTAGAAAACACTTAGACACAGAAAAAAGTGCTTGCATGAATGTTGTGTAAAGTACATTGAGTTTAAAAGCGCTATATAAGAACCAGTCCATTTACCAAGCAATTTATGGTAGAAAATCCCCGATCAAGTACTGGAGTATATAAATGATAGGGGTGGACAACATAATCAAAATTATACCACAGCAGTTCAGGGAAACTTGTAATAGTGATATTTGTAGAGATACAGGGGGAAAAAGCTTGTTTTATTGGTGATTGCAGTTTACCGGCATAGGCTTGTGTAAGTGCAAAGAAAATTATGTGCATTTTACTGCCATTGACAACACACTGCCTATTTCGAAGTGTGAAACTATTGCCACAAGGTGCCGGTAGCAGGTCGCTGTACAATATTGTCACATAATAAATTTGAAAGTAAAAAGTGTTTTCTAACGTGGCTTTTTGTGCAATGCAACCACATCTGCAATTTCCATCCATCCATAACTATCGAGTGCTCCAGAAATACTCGTCATTTGTTTAATTTCAGGGTCGCACATCACCTGCTGCTAGTATCTTTTGCTTGGGTGCCTTCATAGCCTAGTTGTATTCGGCAGTGTATTTTTGCTTTCAGTTTGCTGTTTCCACATTCAGGAACAGTTTTCCTGTTTGTATGAAAGTTTGTTCAAAGTTTTGTGCTTTGCTGGAGGTTGTTGAAGTTCATTCTCAGACATGGCTGGATTTTTGTTGGTGCTGTGCACGCAAGGGAACATTGATATTGTTGATATCATGAAGAAAACGCGTTCTTTTTTTTCTTCTTTATCACACAAAACATCATGCTGGTATTATCATGGACAATGTGACATGGTAATTTTTGTTATTTCAAGTCTTTTCTTTCTTTTTTAAGGAAACATTTGAATAATTTCTGGTGATATAGTAGTGTGTATTTGTATGTATATGTATAATAATGTGTATTTTATTTCATTTTTTGAGAAATACTGTTATTTATCCCAAAAGCTGAGACTGTACTATTTTATTGTTGGCAAAACATTTTTAAAAAATCAATAAAATAAAGACAATATCACAAAACTAAACTAGACACCCTTAAATGAACTGCAGTGCCTGTGTTCATTGTGATGAAAATACTTTGCCTGGTCCAAAAGTGTGGGTATTGATGTTATAACAGCTCAGACAACAACTGAGGCCTTTAACTTCTGAAGTGAAAAGAAGTCAATATTTTTCTTCAATAAAACGAGTTATTTGCCCAAGCGCTGGGCTTCGGCTACCACAAATTCTGCTTCTGAGCTGTGTGATCTTCAAGAAAAAAACACAGAATGTCCTTAGATTCATTTCTAAAGGCTCTTGTAATGTTTGCAGTTAAGGACAGAACAGGTAAAATAAGTCCTCAGAAGTGTGTGTGCATGTGTGCATGCACGTTTTTCTATTTATTTTTTTTGTTTTGTTTTTTGCATGTATGCCAGAGAATGCCATCTCACGCTGTTCCTAATCCTTTGCAGATTGAGGTCAGTGGTACTATTGGATGATCCCGGTGTACAACTTCAGCCCGACTGCTGGAAAGGCTGAGATTGGCTGGTGTTATCTGATTTATTCTGTCCTCCCGACATATCTGGTGTAGGGCTCCGATTGGCTCAGATGCCTTGAGATGAGGTCAAAAATATTAAATATGCCCACAATAAACGGGCCATCCGACAGGAGGAAGCAGCTAACTGCTTTCACCGTCCATTAGTGTGTCTACAGAAAGAATGCAAGTCGATTCCAGGATTGTGTTGGTGGGTGCGGTTGTTATAGTAACTAATGACTGTTCTCACAGGCCCTCAGCACCATGTGGGAGAGTTGCTATGACAATGCCAGGTTGTAGCGTAGGTGTGTTGTGTGTGAGGTTGCTGTTCACTCATTGTTGACAGGAGTGTCAGAGTGAGAGGACTTTGCTACAACCAGTGTTTGAAGTGCAGAACTTTTGTGTATTGAAAACACCACAGAGCAAAGAAGAGATATTATATATTATTAATATTATTAGATATTATTAATATTACAGGAGTAACTTGCACTGGATTATGAAACTGATGTCCAAATTAACTAACCAACTCCAAAATGTATAATCAGCTACTAATTTATATTTTAATTTCATCTTTGAGAATCCATCATTCAAACAACACAAATTTTAGAAGAGTCCCATAAGATCACACCAGAGTGATTCTGCGGAAGTTCATAACTGATAATATTTAACAATTATTTCCCAGCAGTTACCATCATTACCACTAATTGCTCTGTTTCTGAAACTGTTACAAATAAAGTATTTGAATATAAACACTAATCCAGGCTCAGTAAGATTCCCATGTCAGTTATTGTATTATTGCAAGAAACAAACAAATACATCAGCAGGATAGCTTTATTATTCCTGCCCAAGGCTCCCATTTGCATCCCTTGCTGCTAGGCGGTTTTTCGAGCACTCAATATGACCTCTAGTGAACTTCCAAATTACCTTGAATCAGAGCTTGTCTGTGTTTTTGTAAGAAACAAAAATGCAGAAACTGTTTATTCTCGTCTGGACTTTTTATACATCTTTACTTAATCCATTTTCAGGAGGCAGTGTCTTATCAGATTGTGGCCCACCTGATTACTTTCCGTATTTTTGTGCTATTACTATCTCATTGTTTTCTTTTTCTTTGAGTGCTTTGTTAAACTCTGGATAACCATATATCGAGTCTCTCTCAAAATCCTCTTTGGTTCTATGCACTTTTGTCCCTCTGATATCTCTTTCTTTTTTAAAAGCAAATGACAGACATCACCACAGTGGCCTCTACTTGCATACATTCAAAATAATGCAAGAGTAAAGCTTTTCTTTCCCACGCATCTACACTTAGACGCAGCAAGTTACTGCGCAGAGGCAGACTCAAACATGCTGAATTGTAATCTTCACAGTGACATTCCCTTAGGAGCGTGAATAGCCAAACACAATGCACTTCAATTTTCTGGCTTTTAAGAAGTGGTCACAGTCCCTGCATGGCAAAGCGCAGAATCCTCTGTGTGAATTATTTACCCAATTAAATTTTGTCCAGAAACCTTTATTTCTAGCATGATCCGCCCCCACCCCCTATGACTGACCTTATTGCCTTTTGGTGTTTTTGCTCGTCTGTAATGGATTTAGTTTTGGAAGCTCAGATCTAATGCTGTCTCTATTTCAGTCTTCCTGACACACATACATAAAGTTTTGCTCTGGTACCTATCTAAAAATACCTCTTTAGCTATTTCAGGTTCCCTTTTAAAGGCTATACATGTTTATTTCTGTCGGTGTGTAGAGTCACTCCATCTTCCTTTCTGAAATTATCACATTTTGATGTATCTTCTGCTTCCTTGCATCCCCCCTCTCTCTGATCTCTTCTGTTCTCAACCATCTGGCTTGGATCCCATCCTTTTTAATTCTCAGTTGTATTGTAGATAGAAGGGGTTGGGCTGAATTTATTACAGTAAATTTCGGTCTTGCTGTTTTGTATATTTACTATGCGTGATCCAAATGTTCCAAAAGTTTAGTGAGACACTGTAAGATGACATTTTATTATGTTTTCTGTAGCCAGCCATATGGGATATAATCGGTCTGAAAGAAGTGCCAGAGGGGTCTCTGGAGGATTCTGTCTGTGTGAGATGGAGAAAATACCATCACCACACAGTAACATGTGAAAGTCATATATGGAAGAGGAAATGGAGGGCAGTCACCTCAGGGAAAAAAAGCAAGGCTGCATTTACACCTTTTCTCACACTGCATAAAATTAATAGCTAACAGTAGAATGGACATTATCACATGTATAATAGCTGCAAACCCCCCAAAATGCTTTTTTGGGTGTATTTGGTTTTCCTTTTTAATCAGCTTTCTATTGTTTAAGGTCTTTTTTTTTCCACAGAGGTAAAGGGTTCATATATTATTTAAGGAAGCAGATGATGCTAGTCTAAAATTGAGTAATTACAGAATAATTACCATTATACACGCTAAGTAATAATTGCCCCTGTTCTTCTGTTTGTTTTTCAGTTATTGCTGACTCTTTGACAGTAACAGCTCCGGCCCAGACTTTGTCCAAAGTGGAAGGCGACACGCTACAGCTTACCTGCGAGGTGTCTCGGACCACAGTGCAGCACACTCACTTGTCAGTAGGCTGGTACTTAAGGTCCCCAGAGGACCCAACCGCCCCGCCTCAGGAGTTAGTCACATTGTCAAGAGACTTCGTTTTGCGCTCTGGGGGGCCGTATCGGCAGAGAATGGCAGCGGGGGACCTCAGGCTGGATAAAACTGGCGCTACAGCCTACAGGCTGACCATTCACAAGCTGCAGCCAGTCGACCAGGGGCTGCTCTACTGCCAGGCTGCTGAGTGGATTCAGGACCCAGATGGAAGCTGGTTTGCTATGACCCGCAAGCAGAGCGACAAGACTCAGCTCCGTATTCAGCCCACTGGTGAGTGAATTGTAAATGGACTGCTTTAAAAAAAAAAAATTACCTTTGCATACACAGTGCAACTATCATTCAGCTCTCTCACTGAACCATTTATCAGTGGATAAAGCTGCCGTCCAACAAGACCGTTATACTTCTTCTCCATTAGCTTCTACTCGGCTCAACTCTACTCTGTTTCAGTCATTTTTCATTACAAGTGAGTACCACCGCAACGTTGGTGGGCTCGACACAGGTCGTTTGGAACCCCAGCCAAGTGGATATTAAAAAAGGTACCTGTTACCAGGTACTATCATCCAATGGAACACCCTAAAACAGAGGTGAGCCTGGCAGAGTTGGTACTAGTGGAACAGAGGCTTTAGAAACACCGACATGAGGAACTGGGGTTTGAACCACTAACCTTGTGAACCCTAATTCCCTTTCTCTCTGCGCCTCAGAGATAGGCCGAAGGGATCGTATTCTGTGGGAAAGAAAAGGAGGGGTGGTGGGCAGGGTATAGATATTGGTTAGTGTCAGTCCCCTCTGTCCTCTTGAGTGGCACACACTCATGCATGTGGGCCGGGTTTCACTGATTGCTGATCAGTATCTCCGGCTAAGCTCATTAGCTTTCTAAAAAGGGCTTAACTAAACCTCCGCAGATTCCCTACTTTTGTATTTGTGTCTGTTTGATGGGCAACATTACAAGCACATCCAAGAAAAATGTAACCAGCTCCAAATAGCGTGGGTGTTTGACACAGGAGACCTATGGCTTCCACATAAGCAGCTTCCCCAGCAACATGTGGCCCATGGTTCAGAAGGCAGAATGTGTTTTTCAGCCACTTCCTGCCAACAGTTTGTCCGGTGTTGATTGGGCTAGAATGCATTGCTATGAGAGAGACAGCTTTCTTTTAATGCTTCTGCCAAATGTAAAGGAAGAGACCTATGGAAAGCGGAAAGCATTATGGGAGTTTCCAGCTTAGGGAGGTACTGCGGGGGTAGCAATAACAAGGTTTGCGTGATGTGCAAGTGTGTGGAAACAAAGAATGTGTTGAGTGGGCTCATATGATAATTATTTAATAGGCAGCCAACCTCTAGACCAAAAAGATGAGGAAAAAAAGGCAGCTTAATATCTCATCACATGTCCTTATAGCTTCTCACCCGACTCGAGCCCATCACATTCATTGTCCTGCGTTCCACATACATAAAGTATCCCTTTGTATGCTTCCAAGAAAGGGCCAAAGAGATGGGTGATAAACTGCTTTGACATTAGCTCAGTTACCAAGAAAGCACGCAGTGGCGAATGTCTCATGCCAGTAAATCACTTCAAAGAGGAGTCATTTTGTTTTTCTCCATTAAGCATCAGATCCGCTCTGGACCAATGCGACTTGATGGTGCCCCAGATAGTCGTGCGTGGATGAGAAGGAGAGTGAGAACTCCGATGTAAAGCAGGTTTGTCAGATGAGCTCCTGCTACTTTAGTGAGGAGACAAAGGGCACAAAGAGCTCATCTCTAAACATCCTTTGTCACTCTCTGTCTTCCCTATAATCTATAATGGATGCAGGGTTGTTGCGTGACAAAGAGAATAAAGCAGTTGCGTTGTGCGAGCTATGAATGTAACTGCTCAAACTTCAGTGTAATGCGTAAATTCATTTTGGTTTTCTTTCCACGTGCTTATTGCATGACGAAGGAGCCACTTGCACGCCTTAAGGCTGAACTGGTGTATGTGACGTTCCACCTGTCCAAGTGCATATTTGACAGAGAGCCAGGGAAATTTAGAAAGGAGAGGGAGCAGCTTCTCCATTAGACTCCTATTATAAAAGATGGAGTGGATCTCAAGACAGCCCCATCACTAGCTAATCACCCACTGCCGGCATCAGAGAGATGAGCAACAGACAGAATCTTAATGTACCTTTCACTCCCCCCCCTTTTTTTCCCCCACCATACCTATCTTTTTTGGTCTTTCCACTCATCTCCTCCCTTGTTCCCTTCTTTCACATACCCTCTTATTTTTCAGCAAACATTGCTCATCACTGCAGGTTTTTTTCCTTCCTCCTCTCCTCCTCACTTTGGCTGCTTGTGCTTAGCATTTACTTCTTTTTTTTTTTTTAAATTACACCCCAACATGAATATGTGTTGGCTCTTTAAGATGATCTTCTACCAGATCTATACTGTATTAAATTAAAAAAATAATCCCAGTAATGAATGCTTAGAGTTTCCTAATATGTATTTAATAAAATATTTGGAATTTGTTGCCAGCAACACATGGCAGAAGGCAGATTTATACACATTTATGTTTTGTATGTGTCAACAATATTCTCTTACCTCTCATCATAATTATCTCTGCGTAACTAGCTCCATACTAGGGGCAGGCTTTGACCTTTTCCACACGAGTGCATTTCTCAGAAATTCACTTTAAAGTCTTTGTAATTACTGCTTGGGGCTACCAACTCACTGAGATGTTTTGCAGCTGTCTCCGATACGTACAGAACTCAGGATCTGAACATTAATATAACAAACAGACACAAATGCAATTGCACATGCAGAGACAACAAGCATGATTTGGCCAGGTAGGGGGCCCTACCAGTGTTTATTCTGCTCTGTGGTTTTAGATCATGCAGGAAAGAAAAAGCATGCCTGACTGTTTCAAACAGCTAACGAGAATTTTAATTAGAAGTGGGGGTTTTTTCCTAATTGCAGAGGTGAAAACTAGAGAGGAGAGAGCAGGCCTGTCTGTTATGCCACTATCCCACCGAGTGACCTCAACCATCTCTAATTTATATTCTTTTTCTCTGCACGAGCTGATGCCATGTTATTGCCCCATGGCTTTCCTGAATACATCAAACCCCACCTCTACCACCCACTGCTCAGTCTTCTTAACCCCTTTCTCTTGGGTAATGCATGTTCAGCTTACCAAGAAAATGAAGCAGCACTGTGCGCTTCGGTTTCGAGCAGCTTTAATTCAAATCTCCGTGCATTTATTAGCCTTTAACCTTGTTGTTTTCATTTGTTTTCCTTTCTTTCAGACCGGGATTTCAGCATCCAGGTGAGCACGGAGCGACGGTCCTTCACGGCCGGTGAGCCGCTGGAGCTTCGCTGCACCATTGAGGCGCAGAATGTCCCCGAGCGTTTCTTCTCGGTGTCGTGGGTCTTCAGCAGCTCACCGGTGGCCGTGGTGGGCCCCAGTGCCGTGCCTAATCTGGGCCCCGATTATGTCGCCCGGGAGGCCGCCGGTCAAATGACTGTGCGCAAAGAGAGCGTCAACGTGCACCTGCTCAAGCTGCAGCACTTGCGCCCTGAAGATGCCGGCAAGTATATCTGCCGCGTAACAGAGCGGGAGAAGACGCCCACGGGTGACTTCATCGACCGCAGCAAGAGATCCCGCAATGTCCAGATCACAGTCCAGGCACTGAGTGAGTAATAATCTGTTCACTGAAGCCAGTTGTGTGGCCGTCCTGTCCTTAGTTGTCAAGTTCACTAAGAATGATGACATTTTGATAATGGCTGTTTTATCTTCACTTAGTCCACATGTAATATCGTGCTGTGATCCTCTGCTGCGTTTCTCTGCCACCCCACCCCCGTGTCCTGTCCTTCTAAGGGTGGCTATAACGGATAGCTGCAGAGGTTCTATTGTTAGCTGTGAGTAAGAGGGAATGGGATAATGCTACTCTTATTCCTGATGTATTTTCTGTTTGAGTGGATTGCTAAGGATTGGTAATGCAGCATTATGGTCCTTCCCATTTCCTTGGCTTAGTGGGGGAGATGGGGAGGGTGGGTAACACTATAGTAGGATAATGGAGAGCAGAAGAGTCCTGAGTGAAGGAGGCTGAGCTAACAGCCATGAAATGAAAGTGTGGAGAAAGAAAAGAAGCAGAGAATGGCATCTAGCTCTCCAGGGCCCTCTAAGTGGCTCCCTAGGCTAAATTAATGTGTTCTGCTGGGGCAAACCTCCTCAGCTGGGTTAAGCAGGGCTAGCCAATGGGGTGATGTCAGCCTTGCAGCTGATTGATACAAATATACAGTTAAACCTTTAAAACCTTGTTCCCAAATCACTTCTGGTGTTTTTTCTTCTACACACTCATAGCATCTGTGTCTGATGCTGCCTTCCCTTGTCTCTCTGTGCTACCATGCCTCTGAGGACTAGAACAGTGCATGGAGCCAGCCAACTGATACCAGCATAATAAAACATAATGGCCACAAAGTAGTATCTCTGCTCAAGCAGCCGATGCTACCTTATTCTGACCGTTCTGCAGCCCCTGTTAAATCACCCCAAAACAATGGCCCAGAGCCTGCAGCAGTCTCTTGGGAATATCTCTGTATGGAAGGTTTGTTTTTCCAACAAAAGGCCCTAATGCCATATAAAGGATGTTTATAGGGTTTACACAAGATAATGGGCATGGTTATTGGTGGAGAACTTTCATGAAACACAGCAGTAGTGTTCGGGGAGCGTGTGTGTCGTATGCAGACTTTCCTTATGCCTCCTTTCTCTTACATTCAGGCACAGGCACAAAGTTCGAAGATGTGCTTCATCACTTTAATTTGTGGAATTGGGGGGAAAGCTGTTAATGGGTTGCGACAGGGGTTTATAGTTGATGATTTAGCGGCAGGCAGAGGTTACAGCGAAGGAAAAACAGGGGTAAACACTCATGACAAATGAATGTTGATGGATGGAGTTTACCTTTGCACTGAGAGAGGGAGGGAGAGCTCACTTGCCAGACTGAATCTCTATCATAAAGATGGAAGGGACAGGTGATAAGGTAGGGAAAGAGAGTTGGGGCTCTTTGGGATTGGAGAGAAAAATGCATTCTGTTCAGCACAAAGGAGAAGGAGCCGAAGGAGCCGGTGGGTAAAAATTGAAAAAATAAAATAACAGGGAAAGGAACGTTGACTAGACCAAGAGATTTTTAAGGGTAGGCAGGCAGATATATCTACATATTACAGTCTATTCTTAGCTGTATAAGAAAACTATGAGCTATTCGAATGAAAGACAAAAGTAAAGGATGAAGCATTTTCCCTTTTTTAATGTGAATCTGATAGAAATAAGAATTGAATTCATTTCATATTCACAGAGGACTCATGCTTATTAGGAGGGCCGGTGAGCTGAGAGGGAGGCAGCAGAGCTTGGCCTAAGGGAAGGAAAAAAAATGTGAGAATTCTTAAGCCGCACCCCCCACGAGACAGCAGCACTAGCTCCGCAGAGGGGAGGAGAGCTTATGGGTCAACCAGAGCTCCGTGATGTTTGATGGATGCTGAAGTGATAGGAGTCTAGATAAAGCAGAAAAACAGAGCAGAAGAGTCAGTAAAGACTTTTATCCTTCTCCTCTGAAGTGCCACTGAGCCCTGTGATCTGAACCTTCTTTCCTGTGCGTATTAAGGACTTGGTGAACAAGCTTCACAAGGTTCAGGAAGAGAATCTCAACCCACACACACACACAAAACTTATCAGTGTGTCTACTGTGGCTGTCACTCTGATGTGCCTGGGGCCAGTTACAAAACTGCACTATCTTACCCTGACACATGCTTCCATACACACTCATAAGCATGCAAACAGACGCACACAGCACTTTTACAGTGTTGCACTCCAGGGAAAAGCTCAGCAATTTGATTTATTGCCCGTGGCCACCTCTGCTCTCTGAATTGTTTGACACAGACAGAGTTATTCTAGCTATCTCTTGGATTCAGTTTGAGAAGGAGTTACGCTTTTGGATAAGTTCCTGTGTCCTAAAATCCGTATCAAATATAGTATCTAGATCCGATCACTTTTCCTTTTTTTTTTCTCTTGTTTTCTTTTTGGGGGGCTTTTTGTGTATTTCATCTTTAATTGATATCGTGGACATTTTGCCCTAATCGACACTTACACGTCATTATTTTCCATCATCTAATTTTCTATGAGCACGGTGACTGTGCTGGTGCAGTCATAGCTCTGCCTTGATCTGTGTTTTATAAGCAGCCAATATTTTATCAGGATTGGGAACTAAACATAAATTATACAGTAATTTTCATACAAGGAAAGACATAGCAGACAGAAACCACAGGCTACCTTCCCACTAAAAACAATGACCAGCCCCAGTCTGTTTTTTTCAGTATGAAACTGGTTCCAGGTTTGGACCCAGCGCTGCACTAGTGGAAAAAAGATGAAAATGTTTTGAAAAACCTCTACTTTACACAAGTGTAGAGATTGCAGTAAAATTCTGGCATGGGAGTAAAATCTATGGAGAGAAATATGCCTAAAAATGCATATGCTATGATCCACAAGTGTAAAGATTTACAAATGTGTACAGTAATTTATGAAGACTCACAAATGTGTGGTTCAATCCTTGCACAAATGTGAAGTACAACTATTTAATTTTATTTACATTTATTTATTTAGATTAATTTTTCCAGAATGAAGACTGATCATTTACACACAATTTTTTAAGTTTGGTTTCACAGCTCTGATCATTTTCTCTTTCAAAAAGCTTTCTGTGCATTTAAAAGTCTAAAAATAAAAATAAAAATATTCGGGAAATCCGTTTTTTAAATCTACAAATATAAGTCTTGGTTTTGGTATCAGTCTTAAAAATCTTATCAGTTGGTATGTAAGTAAGTAAGGTTTACTTATATAGCACTTTTCAAGAACAAAACTCACAAAGTGCTTTACAAAACAGAAGTATGTATACACCAAGTTGGTTTGATTGCACTGGAATGGCTGGCGCATTAGCGTGTCAATTGAAACTAGTGCCAGCTACCCCTCACACGTCTTGATTTGATATACTTGTTAGCCTCATGATCAACCAGTCTTTTCCAGTCGAAATTAAAAACAAAACAAAACAAAACAAAACAAAAAAAAGATCAAAAGGGCCCGGCGGCTTTCAAGAGAAGTGGGAGGCAGAGTAACTGATCGCTAACATGAAAGGGTAAACCTCTTTGTCTTGTGTGTGGAGCCGATGTGACCATAATTGAAGAATATAGCACAAGATGACACTATGAAACAAAACACCAGGACAAACAGCAGAATCTTCAGAAGGCAGAAGAGATGAAAAGAAGTTTGGTGTCATGGCAGACTGTGTTCACAGAAGCAACATTTCAAAGAGAGGCTGTCGTTAAAGCCAGTTTTATTGTGGCAGAAGCAATGGCCAAATCAGCCTGGTGACAAAGTGAGGAGGAATTTTTAAAGTGGTGCATATTTAAAGTGTGCAATCCCAGACAAAAAGTAAGCATTTTAAGTACTCGGAATACTGTTACCGATTGTCTTTGTGAGGTTGCCACCAATCTGCAAAAACAGCTGATGGAAAAAGGAGAAGACTTCGCTGCAAATTTCCTTCCTGTGACACGGCTGATACTGCCCAGCTCTCGATCTTCACGCGTCGAGCTGACTCCAGGGGAACTGTTGGGAATTAAATCAATGCAATGGCACAACTAAGGGAAAAGACATATTTGAAGAAGTAATCGAAGTGCGTAACTTAAATGAAGCTGCTTTGGGGGAGCGCCAAAGGAATGACAACAGATGGACCGCCTGCGATATGTGGTGAAAAGAGTGGCTTAGTGGACAGCTGTGTGGGAGAAGACGCACTGGTGAAGTCACAGTTTATAACTGCCTTATACACCAGTAAGTGTTGTGTGGTAAAACCCTGAAAGTGGAACATGGAATTAGCCCGGTAACACCAACATTTATCATTACATGAACCAACGGTTTAAGAGATGATGTCTGGACATGAAGGCATGCCCTATCACACAGAAGCGTCATGGTTAAATGAAGGGAAAGTGCTGGAAAGATGTTTCAAGTTGAGTTTATGGAAAGCAAAGGGAAAGATGCCAAAGAGCTCGTGGATGAAAAATGGCTCTGTGAGTTTGAATTTTGGTGCGAAATACCAGTTCACTGTGGTAGGGGCAGCTTCAGGGGTAGGGCCGTGTGATGATGAAACATGCAAGAGCTTTTAAAGCCAATCTGGCCCTGTGGGAAACACAGATGTTAGAAGGAAACCCGAGTCACTTGCTGTCAATCGATGATGGAGCAGATCTGTAGCGCTGCATTGCCCGTTGCACTTTTTGTTGAAAAACTGAGCAAACACAACTGCGCTCTCAGAGCGAGTTTTCTGACTTCGAAGCCCAGAAAATCAAGTTTGAACTTCTCAGCAATCCATTTGCAGTTGACTGTGAAAGAGCACCTATAAGCACACACACACACACACACACTCACACAAGCTGCTCCAATGCTCTGCATGTTTGGCAGCACTTAACTGCATTTGGCAACTTTCCTCTGTGATAAAGATGAACACCAAACAGGAGTCTCGTTACTTGTGCACACGTTCAATCCATCCTGAAAATATTCACAGCACAGAACCTGAACCAAACACTAAACTTGCAGTTTGAAGAGAAAAACAACGACCAGGCATCTGGCTTAAGCTGTTTTGCATCACAGCAAAGTGTGGTTAAATATATATGCTTCTTTTTTTTTTTTTTATCTTTCAACAGATTGATCATTAAAATGTTGTTTTGTTTGTTGGTGTTAATGAAATCAGAATAATTTTAGATTTCCATCATGGACAAAACAGTTTTAATAGTCTGCAAGAAAACATTTTTACTGGAAATGACTCAGAAAAAAGTGCATATTGAGAAAAATACATCAAAAATAAATTCTACTGATACATTCTTTCATTTTTTTCTCCTTTTCTTGTTTGTTTGTTAGACATAAGTGTTCTTAATTCTAAGCTATTGTAGGAGAGTTAGAGTTTGTATTTCTGTATGAATAATTCACCATAATACAAATAATTATTAAAAAATAATCACTTTAAGTCTGTTTTCTTGAATAAAATATTTACCATGATTTGGACGTAGCCCCTCTATGACTGACCTTGACAGTCCTTGTTGTTCAAAGGCCACTCATGAGTTAAAGGATGCTGATCAGCCACAACATCAGTACCACTGATCAGTGAAGTTAATGACATTCTGCTTTGTAATAAGATGAACAAACTTTGAGCCTTAACATTAATGGCCTCAATATGAAGCACCTTTAGCAACACAGTGGGGGAGCTACACAACATTAAGTAGGCAGATAAACTGTTGTGACTCGATGTATTAGAGCCCACTTGGAATTTGACCTGACAAACAGACTCTGATGAAAAGGCTGAAGAAAACTTTTCTCTGGTCTGATGTGACAGAAGTGCAGCTCTTTCGTCAGAATGGCCCTGTGACAGCCCACAGTTTAAAAAACCACAGTTTACCCACGGAGAGACCTGAAGATGTCACATTTTAAGTCTGTTAAGACATGAACTTATTGAAAAACACTGCGAACCATGCTGGATAGACTTTTGCAGAGTTCTGAAGTTAGTAATCCATCCATCGCATCCATTTTATTTTGCTTATTGGGGGCAGGTCACAGGGGCAGCAGCCCAAGCAGAGAAGTGCAGACTTCTTCTCCCCAGCCTCCCCCTCCAGCTTATTAGTATTATTATTTATGTAAATGGGCGTGTGGATATTTTCTCAGTCAGCTTTCTCTCTGCATCACAACCAACTCACTGTCTATCTCTGTATTTTCTCTTCCCACTCAGAGAGCAACATCACAGTGTTCTTGTCCAGTAACTCCTCAGTGGTCCTAGAGGGTGACGTGATCCAGCTGACCTGCACAGTCCACGCTACCACGGGCCCCGTGTCTGTTGTCTGGCAGTGGACAGACAGCAAAACAGCTTCACTGACCAAGGAAGTGGCTTCCATTGATCGGGACGGCACAATATGGCATAGCCCCAGCTACAGAGAGCGTGCCAGTTATGGGGAGATACGCGTGGAGAAGGTGCGAGCTGACACATTCTCTCTTTCCATACACAACGCCTTACCTGGGGACAGGGGCCTGTACCGCTGCTCAGCCACTGAGTGGCTTCACACCGGCTCTGAATCTGAGCTAAACTGGGAGAAGAGTGAAGAAAGATCCGACACCAAGATGGTCAATGTCACAACTGTCGGTGAGCAATGTCATCCTAATCTGATCTGTATTCTAATATCTACAAGTCAGTGAGGCATGTAAATGCCCTGACAATTCCAGCATGTCTGTACACAGAATCAAAGGGACACACATGGGTTTTGTGATTTGCTAAAGACTGACAAATGGCTCAGGAAAAACATGGAGTCCACATGGTAGAATAAAGCATGTTTTATTCATGCACTGCTTAGGGGCTAGAGCTATTATGACACACACTCTCACACCACCTGCCTCATGTCAAGAGCAGTGCTTCCATGACACCCATGATAGACCCACACGTGCGCACACACACACTTGGATTAGCCAGAATTATTAGAATGGAAATGCAGTGGAAATGTGTTTCACAGTCTGTGGGTCTCCTCTGTCATTGCTGACTTAAGCTGAACATCCTCAGTACAGGCGGAGGAAGCCACTGGAGCAGAGCAGTGAGGCGCTGGCAGGGCAGGAGCACCGGGTGCAGCATGCACACACACATAGACACACAACTAACGGATTAGCTCCCTACAGCAGCAGACAGTGGTGCTGCAGAGAGGAGATGTCAGTTTTTAAGTGGCCATTTCTTAAGTTTGGGCAACAACAGAAACATTTGTTTGAGGAACAAGGGACATATTATGCAAATCCGAAAAAAGGAAGTCCAAAGATGTTCATCTTTCTTCAGTTGCACTTCTCGACAACCCTCTTCTCCTCCATGCTTGGCTTTCTAAATAGGCATGATAGCATGACGGTCAATACGTGTGTTATGTCTGATTTGTTTTGGCCTGTGTTTTTCCTCACTTTAGCTTCCAAAAGCATGTTTATTGGACCTAAACCTACCATGTGAATGGAGCATTTGATTTAAAAAGAAAAAGAAGATCTTACACTTCTGTTCCTGAGCTTAAAAGGCCAATAGTAGCATTTTCCGATTGAAACAAGGGGTATATCATTGGACATATACTGGACATTCAAAACTTGCATCAAAAGCAGGGTTTGTCCCACCCAGCCTCCGACAACAACAAACACAGGATTGATTACTGCTTGTAAAAGCAGTGACTGACAGTGTGGTGGGTGAAATTTCATGCGGCCACTGTGCCCATACCGTATTCTATATCATCCTTTATTCACAATTCCCTTTGCTTCCTGACAAGACCTACTGAGAATAGCAAGTGGATGTCCTCTGGGACTTATTTCCAGTTGACTGGCATTAGGAGCCCTTATGGTGTTTCAGGTGGCACACATAAGCAGACAAACGACAGTGGAGGGTAGATATTCACACACACGGTGTTCCAAACAATCAAGCACACTTTGTACGGTAATGGAAAGAAACACAATGTTTATTCACACAAAAAAAGAGAGTTGTATGGGGAAAAAAATGGATCAGCGTGAAATCCTCTTTTCTGTCACTGAGGCAGACAGACTGTGAGGGGAAAATGGAAGAGGGTTGCCAGGCGATCAGAGATGGAGTGAGAGGGGAGAGTTATTGTCTGTTAGAGAATTATGGCCCCAGGCGGCTGTCCCAGCTGTAGCCAAGTCTGGACAGAAAGCCATTGATTACATCCTGAAGGACGCTGAGGATGATGACTGTCAGAGGACAGGAGAGGGTGAGGGACGGAGAGAAAGCAACGATGCTGTCGACAAGAACATAATGGAGAATGCGCAAAGTCTCAAGGAAACGAATTATCCGATCTGGCAAAAGTCAGACTTCATCAACATGTTTTCATTCCACCTCACGCTTTTTGTTGTTGTTGTTGTTGTTGGTGTTGTATCTGTGTATGACCATCTTTCTCATTTTCAAGTGCAATCAGTCACATTCAATGAGTGCCCTGAAATAGGTGCAGCAGGGCCAGAAAGAAAAGGGATTGTTTTTTTTATTATTATTATTATTATTTATTTGTTTCACCCAGTCTATCTCTTTTCTCTCTCCCTCTCTGATCACTCTTGTTTTCCAGTGTAGGTGTCTGTTGGCAGTAATATAAGGAGTTGGGAGATTGTTTTTAGCTTAATGAGGATAGTTTAGACTTGGCAAGCAGTTGAGCGTAGATCGAACATCGGCGCTTAGAGGAAATCTCCCCCCTGGGTTTTCTTTGTTGCATCACCGTTAATTTTGAGGCGCTCTCTCACAGTCAAGCTTACAAATTCACACTCACGCGCACACACAGCTGTCTTTTGACACCTGTAATGATGCTGGAGAATACTTGGAGACTGAGAAATGCTTTACCTGTGAACTCTTAGATAAGTATGGTCTTATTCAGCAGGGTGGTACCTATGCTGAAACAAAAACTCTTTCCAGAATGTGATTACTTTTTAAACTTTATTATGTAAAGATTTATCATTAGTCAGATAAAAAGCCCATTTGACTGTGTGCCAGCCTAACTTTCTTTACCCTCTTCTTCCATCATCTAGAGTCCTCCTTCTCGGTGTCGGCCTCATCGCGCACACCATCCATAACCTTCGGAGACTCCTTTGATCTCCTGTGCCTGGTCAAGCCCCGCCATAACCCACGCGTCCCCACTTCCGTCACCTGGCACTTTAAGCCAGCTGGAACAGAAATCGATGGCGAGGCTGAGGGAGAGTTCAAAGAACTGGTGACTTTCACGCGCGAAGGCACGCTGCAGTGGGGGGAGCAACTGCTGGGATTGGGCACCCGCACCACCGTGGACCGCTCCCACTCCCACACCAATTTCTGGCTGTCTGTGACCCGGGCCGGGCGCCGTGAGGCGGGCAAATATCGTTGCACTGCAGTCCTGTGGAGGAGGAACTACGACAACAGCTGGAGCAGAGTGGCCAATCGCACTTCCAACCCACTTGGCATCAGTGTCCTACAGCCAGGTAAAGCTGCAAGACTGTGTTGCCAGGTTGACACACATCTAATTGGAGTGGACACAGACCAGCACACAAACGGGGATAAACACAGATTCAAACATACAGTCACACACAGACACACACAGACTTATACACTTTCAAATAGGGTGAAGGCACCAGAGCTTAGAGGATTTCTACCTGCTCTAATTGCTCTTAGTCTGTGGTTTAGCCACTAATTGGAGTTT
>NW_005187410.1:6605347-6641825 GCF_000239375.1 Pundamilia nyererei
GTGTGTGTGTGTGTGTGTGTGTGTGTGTGTGTGTGTGTGTGTGTGTGTGTGTGTGTGTGTGTGTGTGTGACTGAGTATGCAGGGCAGGGTGGAGCCTCCTAATGGAGCGCAGTGAATGGATTGCTAAATATCCCACAGGAAGAGAAAACTGAGTGAAGGAGGGAGGAGAGAAAGTAGCAAAGGACAGAGACAGAGCGAGAGAGAAAGTGTGATAAAGGGAGTGAGCGATCTGTCCTTGAACCCTTTTCCTCAGCGGAGGCATTAAACTGTCTATTCCGCCCTCATTGGCCTTCTGTGCTTCACAGGCACACTCACATGCACGCACAGAACCCATTCAGACACAGCCCAATTAGTGGCCGAATGCAAACAAAAAATCCCCACAAAGAAGCACAAACCCGCTTTGGCCCAATTTAGCCCAGTCTGATGTACCTTAACAGTACGATACTTCATTTATTCAGGTGAATTTACCCCTGGAAAAAAGCTCATCCTGCTGATAAAATAACCCACTATTTTCGTAGGATTTAAAGCAGTCCAACTAAGCGTTGTTGTACCTGCTGTACAACAGGGGATCCGATTTGTTGGATTTAGCAAGAAGAATGTCAGCGAGATGTGTGGGTGGGATGACAAGTAGGCTTTCAAGTGTTAAAATAATATCAGCAATCATTGAAGTGAAATACAAAGATTTGGTCTGCAGTGTTCTACATGTGACCGTGAACAATGCGTGCCTGCAGGCACCTGTTCAGGTGGGGATAAGTGAGATGCTGTATTGAGTTCAGAGGCACTTTGTGATGATCAACAGCACTTTTCAAGTCGGCCAGATGAATGTCGTTGCACGTATAGTATGAATAGTCTTTCATTCCATGGTGCTGTTAATTCAGATGCTG
The DNA here is from genome assembly GCF_000239375.1 of Pundamilia nyererei. Classification (NCBI taxonomy): domain Eukaryota; kingdom Metazoa; phylum Chordata; class Actinopteri; order Cichliformes; family Cichlidae; genus Pundamilia; species Pundamilia nyererei. The sequence goes on from NW_005187410.1 coordinate 6,606,232, forward strand.
TTGCAGAAAGTCATACTGCAACAGATGAAACTTTCTTTAGCAAAGCATCTTATGGTGAAAGTCAATTTGGTTGTTTTGACCAAGTGTCCCACCTCCAGTAGAATTTCAGCAAAATCATATTTTCATCAGTACATCTTCTTGTCAGTCAGTACAATACACTGACTCAGCTTTCGTACTTGATCCAAGGTCAAGATGACCCAGCTGAACATCACCTCTCTTCCTGCTCTCAAACTCAACTCAGACTTAATGTCTCTCCCGCTGCGGTCCTCAGTGTAACCCACACATGCACCTCCAGATGAGTGCAGATGGGACTAAAACATGTAAGAAAGAAATACGAGCAATAAGAGTTCAGTTTTATTATCTAGAATGGAGCAATACATAATGCAAACATGTATTAAACAAACCTATAGAAGCACCACAGTGCAGAGACGGTGCTTTACTTGCGTGACTGATTCTGCTCTGACCTTAACCGCTCATGCAGACCGCGCTGCATCTCCGGCCCCTTCAAAAAGTATTTGGAAATCAACTTATCATCCTGAATGCTCATTTACCTCCTGCCCGTGTGCAGTTTACTTTGTTTATCCATAACCAGAAAAATGTAAAAGGACACAAACACACAGAGACAGACATTTCATAGCAATCAGGGGTCTCCTCCTTCCACTCTCTTTTCCAGCAGTGTCTGTCTCTAAGACAAAGTGATCGGTTAGCTTGGTAATGCCATTAGTTACCATGACGATGTGATCAGTTATCGACTTCAAACCAATCAGTAACCGTAACGATGCAGTCATTCTGTGCATGAGGGCACTGTCACACAGGGGAGGGTGAGCGACTGATTTCCTTTATCTCATTGGTTGCCAAAGCTTATTTCAGTCATGGTCATGCCGTGTTCGTGTCCACTGCCTCTTATGGGGTTTTCTATCTTCTTCTTCTTCTACATTTCTTTTTTTGGTTGTGACCTGCATTTAGGCCGATGATTCATTTGTCAAAATGTAGGACGTCTCTTTCTGCCTCACGCCTCTCCTCACCATCTGTTTTTCCTCACTGTTTCCCTAAATGTTAACCACTCCTGGCTAAATGAGCGGCTGGCATTTACTGTTCCTCTCCCACAGAAGTGGGATAAAGGAGAGTGTGTGTAATGAGGTGTGAGCAAACACAGCATCTGACCAGATACATAATTGAGAGACTTTAAACCATGCTTCCAGAGGTACTTTTTCAATATGTATGAGCTGCTTTGGCAGCGTACATACATACTGCATATGGGCATGCCGCACACCTTATGGTCAGCTTCTGCAAGCTTTCATGTTAATATCTGACAGGTTGACCAGCTTGTTAAAAATGTACTGTTAAGAAACCTTGAAATCTGGCTACTTTGACCTTTGACCTACTTTGATGTACCACTACATTCAAATAATAATAATAATAACAACATATTTATATATATATTTTTTTTCAATGTATAAAGAATCACCCAACAGAAAAACAGCTTCTCTCAGCTTTCTGATGGTCTGTTATACTGCTATCTTTAATTCAGAAGAAAGGTACATGTGTGCCAAGCATAGGGAGGTTTGTATATGTGAAATGGCGCTCTTCATTAAAATATCGCTGAACTTCAAAAGCAGGGACTTAAAACTTGTTTGCCCTTGATCAACAGAAGAAAATAAAAATGTTGGAAGTCGATGAAAGCCGGACCAAACCCTCTGAGGAGTAGGCTGGTCAGCGTTATACACCGTCAAACTAGTGGGGTGTCTGTAGCCCAGTCCAAGCCTACATTTTCCAGATTTCATTAACAGTACGATGCCTGTCCCATGAGTCATATCAGACCAGTTCACCACCATATCTGCACACGCATGCAGTTATTATGTTCATTGTGAGAGGCAACTCTGTGCAGCAGTTTGGCTTGAATTATCCACCATAGCCTACATGGAGAAAACCATCGCTCACATAGGAGCACAACCATCATCATCCTATACAAGAGCACAGTGTCTATGTGTGCGTGTGTACACACATTTGGAGGGGGGTTGTCTCCCTGAGCAAAAGTGTAATTATCTTATGATGGAACATGATTCCGTATTAGATCCCACAGCAGAGTATAGTCGCCAACAAACGGAAATAACATAAACATGCCGTGGCTATACAGCTTCACGTACAGTGGTAGTGATATTAGATTTCACCTGATTGAGTTTTCTCTTTGTATCTTTCTGAAACGCAATAATGGCAAACACATGTTCAGCATGGCAGATCACCGGGGAAGCCTCAGTCTCTCTAACACAATCTAATATCATCTACTCATAACGCAGACCACACACACACACACACACTCGTACGCAGAAAACACAAAACTAATTATGCTGAATCTTCCCTAATGGAACGAGAATTTAGATTAATGATAATTTGGGGAGATCAATACATTTTTCTCATCACTGTAGTGTGTGCGTGTGCACTTCTGTGAGCGCGCGTGCGTGCGTGTCTGGTATGAGGAGCGGGATATTAAGGCCGCCTGGTTATTGGCTGAGTTAAAATGATGATGGTGATGATGGGGTGGGGTGTCCCACTTAGAGTTTCTCCTCATCTAATCTCCCACACATGCGTTTCCCTGGCTACCTTTCGCTCACATGATCAAACATCGCAGTGCAGGAATGGATTCCTTTTTTATTTTTGCTTGTTCCTAGCCTCCTCTCTTGTTTTGCTCCCTTGTGGTTGCGCTTTGAGTTAGAGAATATATTCCTCATACCGTCATGTCCCGCCTTGTGGGCCAGCAGTTGGAGATGCCGCGTGCGCCCTCCTTTCATGCCACTGAAGTAGTTGCCTCCCAGGCTTTTATTGATAATGCTGCCTTCACTGCAGTGACTGGAGATTGCTGCGTATCAGGGAATAGATGGGAGCTGTCTGTCTTAGGGCCTGGCCTGTCACCCTCATGTCTTCCTTTTCTTTCTATATTGTGTTCTCACTCTTCCCATAAGTATGTAATGTCCTCTTTCCCCTTTACTCTCACTTAGCTGCATGTTTCCCTGCAAACGCCCCCAGCTTCTGCCTCAGTCTTGTGATTTTCAGTATTTTATAATTCCCTTCTTCCCTCCTCCTCATAATTCTTCAGATAGCTTCTTCACCATTGTTAGTATTTCCTGTATAATAAGGATATGGAAGCTCGGCTTGTTTTTTGCACAATAGAGGCTTTACCACAGTGTCATTGCTGGTGACAGGGTTCTAAATCTTTTTTGTGCCCCTTTCTTTTTTCCCTTTTTTTTTGCTGGCCTGCGATGGATGTAGTTTGGGATTGCCACAAGCTCACCTGAGGCAGAGCTCTGTGTACGGGGCTGCTGCATCCATTTCTGAAACACATCACCTGCCTCATCAAATGTGTTCTTTGCATATGCAAATGTTCAACGTGCAGTCATGGGCCGTTTGTCTGCACACACGCGCATAAACGCGCAAGGTCGTGATGTGTGATAAATTAAGAGACTTTGAGGGGTGTGGTGAAATGGAAAATAATTTCCCAAAAAGGTTTTTTGATTAATCACGTCTGTTTCAGACATTCAAGGTCAGGTTCCCTCCGATCGCGTCTTCTTCTTTTTCACGCGAGCGAATCCTCACGTTCTCTCTCGTGCACTCACAACGGCACATTTTTCTGTCAAACCCAATCCAATCTCCGGCTCGTTTCCTTGTTCGGCCCTATCTGCCGACACAATGAGATTCTCTGTGTTGTGTCTCTCCATCTCTCATAAGCACCCGTGTGTGTATGTGTGTGTGTGTGTGTGTCCTGCTGCTGCTGTAATTGAAGTCGTAACTCAGAGCTAGATACAGTGCTGCTGCTCCCCATGTAAATCAGCAGCTAATAGTAGGAGCGAGCAGAAAACGGTCCTGCAGTGCTGCCTCCTGAATACACACCCGCTCTCGCCCTCCTCCATCCTGCACTAACAGAATGGCCACTGTTCTGTGGTTTAATGTGCATAATGTGTTTTATGCTCATCGGCAGACCCCTTTCAAACACACACACAGGCAAGCATGAAGACACATGGCTCAGTCTGATACATCTTGTGCTCTCCCCTTTGTGCAAAGTTTTTCTGGGTCATTAATGTCCCGAACGTTGCCCTGACCCCAAGAGGATGCACACCTCTTGTGCATCCTGTTCCTGCTCTCCAGCCTGCTTACAACAGTCAGTCTTTCAGACAGGCTGGCAGGAAATAGGAAATGAATTTGGTTTGACATTGTGTTTTACAACTAGCTATGAATATATATTGCATGGGTTTGCCCTGTATGCGGATGTTTTCAAGGCTGTCCTTATGTGCAGATATCCCTATAATAGGCCCAGTCTTAATGAAATTATTCAAGGGGAGTTGTGGAGTAGAATTGAGAAGTGGTGCTATCCCTTTGACACAATGGGATCATAGATACATCATGGTCGTTAGCATAGACATTAGCCCCCTAGTTCAGAAGAGAAGCCAATTCTCAGTCGGGTGAAGCCTCTCCCTCGTTGTTTCTGACACTCTTATCTATGCCCCCGCTCACAGGGGTCCAGACAAGCTGGCATTTGTAGCATTGTATGTTGTGTGTAAAGTGGCAGGGGTTGGCAAGTAGCATCAGGCCAAAGCGTGCTGTCCTGCAGAGGATTGGGGTGTGTCTAAAGCCTTCAGTCCTGACATGCTTGGTGTCCTGGCTGTGGATAAGCCCCAGGCTGTGCTAAGGCTAATGCTAAAGGCGGAGCAGGCAGCCATTAAGACTATAAGTCCTCTGGAGTGGAGCTGAAGAGGCTGCCTGCTGCTTTTCAAAATCCCCCCAGGAGCATGTTCTCACTTTCTGTCTTTTACATCTCTCTCATCTTTTCCAGGCTCTCTTCCTCCCTCTGCACCCTCACTTTCACTTGTCTTGTGAATATCTGTTCAGCTGATGATTTATCCCTTAACTTTTCCATTTTTCTCTCATCCTGTCTTCTTTAAGAAAAAAAATCTCATCCCTCTCTATGTTCGCCTTTTTTTTTTGCTTTTATTCATTTCTCTTGTGTGTGGCTCTTTCTCCCTGTCTCTTGCCCACTTTTTCTCCCTTTAAAGTGGAGGCATTATATTGTGGCCTAGTAGAAAGCTTGTCAGCTCAGTGGTCATTAAGTAATCATTAGACTATTTAAAAAAAAAAAAGAAGCTGAAGTCTTAGGCAGAGACCCAGCAGCACCTCTGGCGTTCACACTTCATTTACTGTATGCCTCATTAAAATTAATGTATCTACAGGTTAGTCTGTTGAATATTCATGCAAGCATCAGGTGATTAGAGAGACTGGCATAAATGACTGTAGGGCAAAGAGGTTATGACTGATCAATACAAAGACTGTGATGAAGGCACAGGACGAGAGGGTTGAATCAGATTTTTTTTTTAACCTGAAACTCGATGTATTAAAAAACTTCACCTAAAGCGGCGACAGCACAAAACACACACGCAAGAAGAAGAAAAAAGGAAAATGAACTGCAATTTTCTCCCATGACAAAGAAAAAAGGATAACTTTTTTTCTTTGATTTACCATCTCTAGCTGTATTCTCCTCTTCTGAGCGCTCGGCCGGGCAGTTTTGTAGATCCTTTGAAGTTATCCTAAAATTTTGTTATGAGCGTGTGCTTGTGTGAGCTGTGGTTGGTATGCTCTGATGTGCCACAGTAGCATCCTTAGCTGTACACTTCTCCTCCCCCTGGACTCAAACTTGTTTTCATCTGCTATGCTTCATAAACAACAATTGTGCAGTGCTGCTTTTGGGATTTGCAGTGCACTTTGCTATCCCCCCCCCTTTTTTTTTTTTTTTTGCATCAAAACTGGGCTGTTGTTTGTAGCCTTTATGTACTTGCCTCCACTGATGACTAAATGGAATAAAGACAGTTTTGTCTCAACTCTGCACTTTCCTGTAGCTATTAAACCAGACAATATCCGCACACATGGAGAAGGGATGAGATGAGGGTTCAGTGAGCCAATTAGTGTGACTGCACTGTGTGGATTTGTGTGTACTGTAATGACTGTACATGCCCAGCAAACTGCTGAAACACAGTATTTCCAGTAGAGCCGAGACAATTGTGGACTGAGCCGTGCTCTGTCTCTCATTACATCTCCATTTCATCAAGTAAAATTCATTTCAGGCTTTCTGTGGAGCAAAAATCAGACTTTTTGATTAAACGTTATTCAGTCCTGGATGCTGATGTAAGGTTTAACTGAGTTGTGTGTTTTTTTGGGGGTTTTTTGGGGTTTTTTTTTTTGAGGATGAGCTTACTGACATTCTTAAATATATCCTGGCCACCCTTGTTGATCATGAAGAAAGCGTTGCCCTGGAAACGGCAGGTGAACAGTGCAAGATGCTGTCAACGTTAATGCTCAAGGTTAAATGAAAAATTGTTATGTTTATTCCGTGAGTTTAAAGAAGAGAATTCAAGTGTTACTACATAAAGAATTCCGTGCGTTGCTGTTCACACCCGACTAACAACTTGACTGGCACGTGAACTAATGCGGAGCAGTGAGAACAAGTGTTTCCAATTACGGATTTGTCTTACTTCGTGGATGAACCCTTGAGGCTTATTAAAGAAACGCTGTAGCCAAAAACGTGTGATGACAGTTAAAAAAGGTATCGACAGCCTTGCTGACACACAAGAATGCAGAACTACTCTTGCTGTTTAGGGAATGCACATAGATGATAAGCATCCTTGTTAACAATCAACGCTTGAACTGCCTCCCTGTGCTGGTTTTCTTCCCACAACATAATGAATCTTCCCCCATCAGTGCTGCACATAAAAAAGCACTGCACACTGTACGCACATCATCCTGAATTTTTAGCTCGTCTGCTGCTTGCGTCAGCACATGCACTCTTGGTAGGAATGGCTATAGTGTAGCTGACAGAAGGAACTTCGCTCTCTGTGGGAATGGACACGTGTCAGGATTTGACAGGCTGATCTGTGAAGTCGCTTTCACAGCATGAGGATTCTGCAGGGAGCGGAGACTTTTAAGATGTTTTGGCATATGAAAAGATGCATTTTCTTTCCTTTAATTTTTCTTTCTGCTTCTGTGCTCATTGTTCTCAGATTTTCTTTTTCTTCTACTTCTTTTTCTTTGTTTTGTTTTTTTTGTCCCTTCAGTGTATGCTTGACTGAGCAATAATAACTTGTAATAGCTCATGATGCTACTTAATAGCTCTCAAATAATTAGCCTATTTTAGATTTTTAAACGGCATATCTGTAAACACTGATGTACGAAAAAAGGCTTTCAGCCCCCAGTTTTTCTCCTGGCTGCCGATTCAAACTTCAGAATGGAAATGGCAGAGAATCGCTTTGTCCTGTACCAATCCAATCCTGCATGGTTCCACTTCAGGAGGTTCGGAAGTAATTCTCCTGAAAAAAAAAGAAAAAGAAAAAAGGATTGCCAGGATTCCACAGGGCTCTACCGCAATTCCGGATAGGGACATTGTCGGGCTTCCTCCCAAGTCTAGTGGGTACAGAGGTAAAGGGGCAATGATGATGACTAATTTAAGATGCTAGCTTTACTCTTACGCAACATGGTGGTCTCACAATGTCTTGTAGACAGGCGTCTTTTGAATGCAGCTAAACACACGCATACTGAATGTACGCGGCAGCTTTGAAATATTACAAACGGCTCTCATTTTAGCATGCGTGCCAATCTGTGGATAAGGATGAGCCTCTCTAGGCAGATGGCTATGACCCTAGGCAGTCAATCATTCAGTCAGTCATAGCAAAGCCTAGCGTGAGCTAGAAGGGTGCATGAATTTGGGGATACAGAAGGTTGTTTTACAAAGGAGAAACATAAAAAGGAATTGGGAAGCTTTAAAAGGAGGTCAGATATAGTTCAAGTTATCAAACAGGAAACAAAATGTACATGACAACTCATTAACATCGAATTAATACAAATGCACTGCATATTGCACATCATATCTGTTTTTATTTACAGTTTTGGGGTTTTTTTTTTTTACAGATATGCCTGACTCTCAAAGCATCAATACCCAAATTTTCCTTTGAAAATAAATTTTTCAATAAAATCTTTCTTTTAACTTGGGGGGGAAATGTCAAACTGTGCTTCCATCTCAAAATATAAAAACGGTTCGGAAATGGTCGGATGGAGGACAAGTGGAAAAAGAATATGGCTGTCATCCAGCATTTTATGCCAGCTTTAGGTACTCGACAGTTTTTGATATTCAGTGGAACAGATGCATTGCAGCATTGCCAAAACTGTAGGTTTGAGATCTATGGTGCTATTTGTGATCTCAAGTATATGATATCTAAGTATCAATTTTGGGGGTTTTTTTGTGTCTGTTTAATCTTTATGTTATTAATTACAATAAAAACTGCATCTATAGATGCATTACAACAGGCAGTTTTTTAAAACTGCTGTTTTAATCCATCCAGAAATCACCCATGTCCTTTAGATAATGCTAGCTGATACCTCAAAATGTGTTTTACACTCATTCTGGTGTGAAGAAAGATGGCATTTCCTCAAGATGCATGTCTATAGCTGCTCACATGTATGAAATCTGTTTCCCTGCACACGAGTTCTACCAGTCAAATTGTTGTTGTGCAGGTAAGATGGTTAAAACTAGTTATAGAGGTGGTGTGCCAATTCCACTGGGAAAAACTGCTAAAAAATAAACTATAAATGCAAAACTATGCAGACCTGTTTGGCTTAATGTATGAATATTTGATTGCTTGTAAGTACCCCTGTTGTTATGATTGTTGAAGACAGATCTTCACTGCATTATAACAAGTATTTTCACGTCTCATGTAAATTACAGAAGCTCTTACATCATGAAAAAATGTGCTTTTCACGACAGGAACGGAGAATTATGAGGTGCAGGTGGACATAAGATGTATGAAAACACACAATTTCTGTCCTTGTGTTTTCATACATTCTATGACAAGGATGTTTATGTCTACACGCATTTTTGTGGTTTTCTACATACTTTGCCCAACTAATCCCTCTCCCCCCAGGCATTTGACAGTGGGACTCTGGTTGCGGTCACACCTGATGTACCTGCAACTAATCCTATCGCACAACCAATGTCACTGTAACCAATCCTGTCACAGCACTCAGGGCAGCCTCAGTTCCTTCCTGACATCCCAGTCACACCTCGCTGTCGTCTCCTTCCTCTCCTATCTGCTCTCTTCCCTCCTTGCTTGACTTTATAAATGGATTCCTACTTCGTTTACTTTCTGGCAGACTGACAAGACGCCCCCCCCCCCCCCCAACTGCTTTTGTCTTATATCTTACTTAATAACGTAGCCCTACTTTGCAATCCACCCCACTACCATTCACCCTTGTCTCTTCTCCTGTTCTGCATCTTATCATACATTTTTACTTTGATACCAGCAGACCTCCCATCCCTGCAGCTTTGGTTTTCTTGACATTTCCCTCTCCTTCCTGTTCCCTTCTTTCTCTCTTTCTTCATCAGCCGCTGCACCCACCCACACATCACTATCTTTTCCTCCCCTGGTGCCACCAGAAATAAACCTAGCAACATGTCGTCTGTCACAAAACAGAAATTGCATTGTGTACCTGTCACCAGCGCTCACATTTTCCTATACCCATAGAAATGACTGTCTGCTCCTTTTCCTTTTCTCCCTTTTCCCCCATCTCCCTTCATTCCTTGCAGAGAGTAAGCTGAGAGTGCAAAAGAACAACCAGTCTCAGGTGTACCTGGAAGACAGCCGTGTCAGGATCAATTGCTCCATCACCTCCCAGACCAACCAGGACTCCCAGCATACCGTGATGTGGTACGTGAGACGAGCGACCGGGTCGGAGGCTGACGAGCTGCTGCTGAGGATCGAACGCTCCGGGGCCTTCGAATATGGCGCCTACGCAGATGAGGAGAGACTGAGACGGCGTGTGCAGGCTGAGAGGTTGTCACCCCGTCTGTATGTGCTGACGCTGAACAGGGCTGAAAGCAGCGATTCTGGCACGTACTACTGCTTGGTGGAGGAGTGGCTGAGTGACCCAGATGGAGTCTGGTATCGACTCTCCCGGGATTCCTCGGGGTTCACGCAGGTTCTGGTCAGAAAACCAGGTGAGCAAGCAGTGCTTTTCCCTTTAACCAAATCCATGTTTATTCCCACTGCAGCGAGGTAGCAGCTGCCACTTAAGCCCTACATTTTGTGATCCTTTAAACCACTTAACCATTGTTAACTCAATCCTTCCTCCAACTTGCTTTCCTCCCTCTATGACATGCTATGTCTCACTCCAATGACCTTACACCTGCCCCAGCCAGAGCTCAGGTGGAAAAAGATGGATTGAAGTCATGCCAGCTGATGGAAAACCCTAATCCTCTTGTCCAGAATTCAAAAACTTGAGCTTAAAGCTATGATGTTCCAACTGCCACCTACACTCTGACATCCCACCTCATTACAGTTATTTTAGGAACTCTCCAACTTGTATCTTTTTCCTCTCCCTAACTGAATTTTCCCTTTTCTCATTTACCTAAACCCTCCTACTCTTCATATACAAAGAGATTCTTTGTCTAACCCCATAAATGCCAATAATAACTGAACAGTCCTGCTGAAGGTGACTTTTCAGGCACTTGGGGAGCAGTATTCATCTGCCAGGTGTGCTGTTTACAATGCAGAATTTATATCATTGATCAGGCATCTGTCCAACTAGAATGTGAGGATGAAAACACCTGGTGATTAGCCCGTAGAGTAAGAAGTGCTTACAGTAGTATGTTTTTAAGTTGAATCTGGTCTACCAGTGCATAGCTGACGCACTCAGCTACTCACGCAAATGAAAATATTTTGAAATATGCGCATCGTATACAAGGCTTGTTTTGGGGAGACTAACTCGTCCCTTTCATGCTTCAGAGAGTTAACACAATATATGTGGAAACTCATCATGCAACATGGACTGTAACTTTTATTATTCATGACCCTATAGATTTCAACTTTTATGGACATGTAAACATCTTCATAAGCTAAATATAAAATGCGGTATAAACTTCGTGTTAAAACATTCACCCAGGAAGTCATCCAAAAATCTGCCTGTCGAGAAAAAAGATGAGGGGAGACGGGTGCCAGAACTCTCCTTTTTTCCCCCCTGCTTTCCTGCTGTGCTTTCTGCTTCTCATTATGCTTTAACAAGGAGACCGTTCCAAACTGTGTGTGAGATGAGTCCAGGCATGCCAAGTCTGTACTGTCATTTTTTTTAAAACTGCAGTGGAACTGGGTCATAGTATCACCCCTGAAGGACTGTAGTATAACCGCACACCAGACACAGTAGCCTTGGGGTAGGATCCAACCCTGTTGGGAAGCTGAAAGACTAGTGATAGCTCTGGGCAGCGCTCTGAGATTTATTTATTTTTTCCTTTTTGTTTGTGCATTTGGGAAGTTTAGTGTCCCATTTTCAGAATCATTTGCTGTTTTGTAGTATTAATTTCTTTGGACTTGTTCAAATTAGAGCAATGACTGGCATTTATTTTGATTCATTTAAAAAGAACATCTCTTCATGATTTTATCAGTAAAACACTGAAATACAGCTACCGAATGCCAAACTGACAGCAAAGAAAAAAGAAAATCATCATCACAGAAGCGTTTTTTGTATGGGGAAATAATAATATAATATTAATATGCTGCTATTCTGAAGATCTTCAGAATAGCAGCATGGTAACCTACTAATTAACTGATTTGTTTGTTTTGTATTTGAACTTGAACTAAGCTGAAATTATTAGAAATTTCTTGGAGAGCTTCAGGGTCTTCAATTTCTGTTTATTTTCCGGACCCCTGCAGAGGTTCGCTTGCAGGTTGAAGAACTGGAGTCAAACATGACTGTGGAAGAGTCCGGTCCAATCCGACTAGGCTGCAGCATTCCCTCACAGTCATCCCGAAACTCCCGCTTCTCCGTGTCCTGGTATGTAGAGCGCCCTAAAAACGACAACAATGAGGATCAGCCAGGGGAAGAAGAAGGAGACCGGGAGTGCGTGTTCTCCATTGGACATGATGCCGTTTTTGGAAATGGAAACTGCAGCCCCATAGAGGAACCCGGGCCAAATTCTCGCTTGCAGTTTGAGAGGATGGCCTCTGATCAGTACAGCCTGACCATTCAAGGGGCCCGGCCAACAGACGGGGGCCGATACTACTGCCACGTAGAAGAGTGGCTGCTCAACCCCCGCAACGTATGGTACCGCCTGGCCACCAACAATTCTGGGTACACTATTGTCAATGTATTACAACAAGGTAAGCTCGTAAAAGACAGAATCTTTTGATCTGTCGTGACACTGAAGATTCCATAAAGCCATACTTTTATCAATGGCTGCCTTCTAACAGCATACTGGTAATTTATTACCAATTAGCTACTGCTTATTTGGAAATCTAGGCTTATCGTATGTATTGTCACACTGTGCAGTCCTAATATCTCCTAATATGTGTTTTGGTGCAGGCAAACGGAAACGAATAATAAGCAAGTTATGCAGCTCTTAGTTACTTTTTCTTTCTCGTAATTTCTATCTTGTGGGATCTGGCTTCCTCAGTTGCAATTAACAAGTAAAAATGAGAGCCAGACATGGCCGCTTACTGTTTAGCACTGAAGCTGAGTCATTTACAGTGTCAAAAGCTGTGCTGGTATTTAAAGCAGTAAAAGAAATCAAATTACAAGGCTCAATAAATAAGAGAAGATGATTTAGAAGTGCAAAAAGTGCAAGCTGTAGACCTGTACTCTGTATTTATCAGTACTCAGCTATGTTTATTATTAACCCTCTGAAGTCTGACTCACATTGTCCTGTTCGTTGGTTCCCCTGGTTTCATTGTGTAAAAATGCTTGCGTAATCTCATTTCTAACGAGTACAATCTGGTTATATACATCTTTTATTCAGTAAATTCTAGCCTATTCAAATGTGCTGCAGTGACGCCAGGTGAACTTCTAAAAGTTTATGACTACAGGCAGAAAAGAGAAAAACTCTGAATGTTCTCTATTTACAGTCATTAAGGTCATTTTGTTTTTCTCCATTACAGAGGGCCACATCATTTTCCTTACTTCCAGATATATACACGCTGATCAAAAAGGCACTGAGCTTATCTAGGAAAAATCTAAGTTCCTTCTGTTTTTGCCAAAACTTGGTAAAACTATTTTTAAAAGCCGGAAATCCTGTTAATTATTGTTTTACACAAATTCTGAGAGGTGTAGTTTTCAATTTCTTTTCCCCCCCACTTATTCTCACATAACCACATATTCATTCATGTGACATCATAGCAGCTTACATATGCTGATACAGCAGCTTCTCAGGTGGAAGAAAGAAATATAATATGTATGTATATATATATCAGTAAATGGTGATATTTTGACACATAAATGAGAAACTTTTGAAAGAATAAAACAACTAACGTGTTTATTTTCTGCCAACAGTGTCCACCGTCCAGTCAGTGGTGTGCTCCAATAGCTCTCTCTTCTACTTTGTCTTTTTTTATCCCTTCCCCATTTTTGGCATCCTCCTCATCGCCCTGCTGCTAGTCCGCTACAAGAGCCGCAACAACAGCAAGAGCCAAGAAGGCAAGAACGGTGCTCCCTTACTGTGGATTAAAGAACCTCACCTCAGTTACTCTCCCACCTGCCTGGACCCGCCAGCTCTCAGCCTGCACCCCGGCTCGGTCGACTAAGCAAGGGTCCTGCCCGACTGCCTCGCTTAAATCGTGGATTTAGCCTACACTATGCCAGGGAGCAGATCTGGACTCCACCTTCAGACCTTACTGTCGTTCACTGCTGTGTTGAATTAGTCAATCAGTTGATCAGTTTGAAAATTCACACCCTGGTGGCTGTCTGTTTTATGTTAAAAAAGTGTGTGTGTGTGTGTGTGTGTGTGTGTGTGGATGAGGTTGTGTCTAGTGTGTAAGCACAATTAACTGTGCACGTGCAAAGTATGGGAAAGGAAGTATCATGAGGCTCTCTCATTTTCTTTTTGTTTTGTCTTTTTTTTTGTGAATCTTAATTTCTTAGTTGCATCTTTATTACTCTGAATATTCGTCTATTTTTCAAAAGAGTGCGGGGAGGGAAAAAAACTGTGCACATGAGATCACGGGCCAATTTAGGAAGAACATTTAAGAGAAGGAACTCTATAATCAACTCTGGCATTAAGAGTATGCCAAAAAAAAAGTCTCAGCACTGATCCAGGAGCAGCTACAGCCTTGCCCACTATGCTGGTTGCCATAGTGATGCTTTGCGCCCACTGACTTCGTAGCTGCCGACTTGGTTGCCAGGCTGCATAGAGACAAAGGCTAGGACACACAAGTCTGTGTCCTAAGTGAGGATGTGTGTATGTGTGTTGGCCCACCTGCCTTCACAATGAGTTTAGCTTGGCAGACAGAAACAGGTCCTGGTGTGCCACTTAAACACTGCCAGACACTCTGGCCTTAGTGGGAGACTGTCCCACTCTTCTCCCAGAAAAGAAACTGCAAGCGAAAGAGTGGGAGATGGGGAAATTATGGGAAATAAATGAACAGCTCCCTCCTGCTGAGGATATATGTACTTTAACACAAGTGATTTTTTCTCAGTGCCAAGTCCTCCTTATTTCCTCAACAGCTACTCTTTGAAATTTTAAAGAGGGGGGGAGGGGGGGTTCAAAGGCAGATTGTAAATACGTCTTCTTACCTCCTGCTGTGGATTTATGGGACTTGTTGGCAAAAACAAAAGAAAAAAATGTACTTATGTTGAATCAGTTGAGTTGTCCTGGTTGAATTTCCACATTCTTGATTGAAATTGAATTCTTGCACATTTCTTTGAATTCCCCCGTACGACCACGAAGTCCTACATCTTTAAAAGATATCAGATGCATATTTTTTTTTAAGGGATTTGTATAGCGCCACACTGAAGATTAAAAATGTGTAGATGTATCATAAACCACTAAACACATTATCTGCACATCAGAAGACCAGTTTATGATGACAAATGTTTGACTTTTGTGATTATTCTAAGGTTGTTGTTTTTTTCTATTTATTGTTTTATACTGTTTTGCATAGCTTTGTAAGATTTTCTTTTTTGCTTTGAATTTCAAAAAAGAAAAAAACTGCTCCTGCTTGTGTTGCCAGGCAACTGCACCAAGCACATATGTCAATAGCCTGTGTGTTGACAATGTGGTAGAAGTAGAAATGCTAGATTTGTCCTGCGCATTTCATACCAGGTTGTCAAGTTCGGTCAGTGTCAAAACACTGTATATCTATAACTATAATGAAATTTACTGTGGCTTTAAATATACAATAGTTGACCAGGCAAGTCACAAAAATAGATTCACGTAAATGCTTATTCAATTTTTATTTTTTATTTTTTTGCTTGAGTCGCATTTATTTAGTGAAGTGTGATGTAACACCTTAGGTAGGATGTTTGGTCAAAGACAGCGGAACTGTTTAACATGTCTTCTAATCAAGGATTCTGGCTGAAGGCATCCGCTTCAGCTCCCCTGACGCAAGGGAGAAGGATTGAAAACCTCTGTTGCCTTCTCTGGAGTGCCAGGGGAGGTGTGAAATCCTCTATCCAATGTGGGCCTAACCCCCATTCACTGCCAGACTGGACATGAGAACTCTTGAGAAACGTGACATTATTGTCGTCTCAGTCGTGTCAACGTGTATATTGCATGACAATATTGCAGGAGGAAATTTGATGTTTTGTAAACTTCGAACTCTGTGAATTGTGTTCGTGTGACAGAGCCCAGCCCAGCCCCTCCCCCGCCCCACCCCAAACTTCCTGACCCAAGAGCGAATACGAAGCCCCGGCCCCAGTCATCATTTACGATATCTGACTGCCAATTCTACATGCCCTTTGAGCCTGTGAAATAGATCATTTCAAGAATGGGTGTTGTGGAGACTGTGTTTGATATTTATTGCTCCTATTCGTCTTTTTAATGCTTTGCTTTTATGCAGCATTTCATTAAACATATTTATGTCAAGAAAAAAAAACAACAAAAAAGAAGCTACAAGTATGTTTCCTATACTGTGACACGAGCTACACAGCTTCCTTGGTTTTGTTTTTTTTTTTCTCCAAATGATCCTTTTCAAGTAGACAATACCATTTTAATCTGAGTGAGGCTGGGAGTTTGAAATGTGGTGCATGTGCAGCAAATACAGCTACAACTAACCTGATCAGTGTCATAACAGAACCTGGAGCATCAACTAGCCGTCCATCCGTTATTGCCAACATGATTGGATAAACACATTTTTGCGGATCATATCTTATCCCGGGTCAGGTGCAAGGTGCTCGGGGGAGAAAAAAAGTGCTACACAGTGGAAACGAGACAAGTAGTACCAGCTCAAAGGCCAGCAATATAATGAGGCAACATTTTGATTTTTGAAACTAAGCAAATTCTACATGCATAAAACTGGCCTGTTTTGTATACATAGCAAATGACTTCCCCTTTTTTTGCATTATGATTTCTCAATGGTCCTAATTTTCTAAGTGTTCTCTCACATGAGCTTGCCTAACAAAGACCTCGGTGGTCAAAATATTGCCTTATTATTTTTGTGTTTGTTTACGACTACATCTCTTGACAAGATTAAAAAAAAAAAAAAAAAACTCACAACAGGAAGGAAGTCAGTGACACATGGTGTGGTTTGACAAAAATGGTTTCCACTTCTTATGGGCTTGCGCTATTGTCAGCACTAAATCAAAAGCTGAGAAGGAAAAAACAACAAGTCTACATGAACTCATTTGTTGGTTGAGTGATTGCCTTTTATGAATCTCAGACATTTCCAGGGATGCTGGATGGGTAAATGGTGCCCACAGAACAGCTGCTTCGGCTTTAATGTGTAAATCCCACAATCTGAGACTTAATTCATGCAACATTAATTGTATCTTTCTAGACTTTAGCCAGGAAGTGGAGGATGCGGTTGTGGTTTTTCATGTCACATTGCTCACTACCATCAATAGCGCTGTACACTCAGTCTCTAGTGTTTCTGTGGTAATAATATCACCCATACCTCCCAAGATCTCTCCACACATTCTGACAGTCTTGTAGCTGTGTTTTGAGGGCTGCATGTTCTGGCTGTGTGCTGGCTCCGGATTTAGGTGTAAAACAGTGTGTGTTGATGTGTTCAGTTGAACCAGTGATGCTTTATTTTCACTGATGTATTTTTATATGACCATGGTTAATTTATTTTTCCTTATGTTATTCTATCGAATAGTTACCATTGTGACCATTGAAGAGACACTTAGCTATTGTCAGTTTATTGCAATAAAAATACATTGATTGCCTCTTCCTGTTTTGCTTCCAACCGTATACATTCATTTGAGTTTGTGCGTAAAAGGAATTTAATCATCATGTTAAAGTATGTATGTAGATCGATATGTTTTTGGACCCTTTTTTTTTGTAGTTTCACCTCTGTATACCATTACAGTGAATTTTAACCAAACATTCAATTAATGTGATTGAAGTGCAGACTTTCAGCTTTATATCAATTGATTTATCAAACGCACAGCATTAACAGCCAGTTTTATACAAAGTCCTCGATTGTCAGATGCTCAAAAGAAAGTGAACAATTGACAATCGTTTTTAAATTATAATATATACAAGGTATGAGGTCCAACAAGATGTAAATATAAGTGGAGGATGAGGAAAAAAACAAATCTAACACTGTTGTCAAAATCTACAGTCAAGAGATGCTTTGCTGAATGGAAATACAGATTTTACAACAATGTGCAAACCACTGACTAAAAGATTAACTTGTACTAGAATGATGAGAAGAGAAAAGGGTGGAGGAGACAAACTGCTCATAGTCTGAATCCACATTATCTCAAACATGGTGGAAGCAATGTGATGGCCTGGGCATGTATGACTGCCAATACCAGTGAAAGTGATGGGATTAACTCTGAAGTTTACAGCTCTTTGCTCATATTCAGCTGCAAAGCTGATTTAAAAAGTGCTTCACAGTCTAAAGGGATAATGACCTAAAGCATTCTGCATAACAACCCAAGAGTTTATGTGATGTTCTTCAATGGCCAAATCAGTCACCTGATCTAAACCCATCAGAGGATGACTTTCAGTTACTGAAGACAGAACTAAAGGCAGAAAGATGAGCAGCTACCAAAAGTGGATGCAGTAAAGATCTAGCAAAGCATCTTTGCTAGATCAAACAAAGGACCAAACATGGCATTGGGTGATGTCCATGGGTTCTAGGCTTCAAAAGGATTGAATACTTTTGTTAAACCTCTTGAATTAAAGCTGAAACTCGGCACTCCAATCACATTTATAGTAAAAACATGTTGCGGTGGTGTACGGAGAAAAAAATTACAAAACTTGTATCATAACTGTAAGGTGGATCTTGGAGATCCTCACGCAAATTAACCAGCAATTTAAAAAAACCAAACACTTCTGCAGTTACATAACTCCAACACAGGTGGAATTTCTCAATCTTTTACCATCACTCCATCAAACACTGCAGCAGTAAACTGTCTTCAGTCAGTCTATGCCATTTGTTTTTCTCCCAAATTCATATTTACCTGTTATAATGCACAGGAATACCCAGTGATGCCAAGAACAAATTCTGAAATTATTTCCATAAAGCATGGCCACAGAAAAAGAAAGGGTGAGGGAAAGAAATTGTGGTTTGGTTTTCATCTGGTTTTGTTATTCATGCAGATTCTCAACTTGCCTGAAAGGGAGGCCACCGTTAAAGATCTGTTGATGTAGATAGCTAGCACACACTGTTAACACATTGTTGGTTGTTGGGTGTTTTTTTTTTGTGTGTGTTTGGGGTTTTTTTCTGGCAAACTGTGTCGCAACCTCACAGGATGCAAAACACCAATTGTCCCCCTTTGAGCACTATTTCCCTGTCCCAGTTCCTTCAAGATTTCTGTGCTGTCTGTCTCCACTTTCTCAAGCATTCCCTCTATGAGGAAAGATGTGTTTTGCATACAAGTTACCAATAATCACAAATCCATAGTTCTTGCAGAGAATCTAGACACCTAAGGGCACACTTGGGCAGACAGTACTTAACGATCCAGAGCAGCAGGGCAGTAGTCGGGCAAATATATTATGATTTATTACCAATAGAAGAGAGAAAGTGCTGGAGAGAATGCAAAGAAAGGACATTTTCTCTTCTGCTTGCACTATGGTGAGCTTGGATGCATAACAAACAAGGACGGGGATAAAAATGTTTGAAGATGGATACAGATCATGTGTGAATTTCTGCAGGGAATATTCGCCTGTGTGCAAAAACATGTTAGCTTAATCACGGAGCTTAGTATCTGCTACAGACAGGTTGTTTGGTTCTTAGAGAAGAGACATAAGGGAGGCAGAGCTACAAAATTAACACCCTGTAAAGGGTGATTGGTAGATGAGGACTGTGTACAGCTTGTTGCACTCACTGTTGTATGATACCACATTGCTTTGTATAGTATGACTCACTCGGTGATGTAAGGCTGAATCAGAAAGAACGGGCATGAAATGTTAATCTGCACATTTACTTCTCGAGACATTAGCGTGGCTGATGGACAAGAGGCGGTAAAAGTAGAAAACAGATGTGCCACCTGTACTCTTGAAAATTGCACTGTAATTTGCTATTGATGCCTCAGCAGCAGTCTTTAATCTGTGATCTGTGTAAAAGCTGCTTGAGAAAAGAATCAATAGCTCCATTCAAAACGTGTTTGTAAAGGTTGTCCGTTGGGGGGGGGAAAGGTCAAGAGATTATCATGGACACTTACAGGCAAATGATGTACTGCAGAAGACACCTCTACTGACAAACCAACAACAAAAACCCTGATGGCCCCACATCATTCATTATAGATATAAAACATTCAAACACACACTGAAATATTCTCATCTTATTCATAATTGATACACACAAAATGAGTGTACTTCCACTGGTTCGGCTAAGATGAAGTAAACTGGTGCTAAGGTTGCTGCAACATTCGCTTGGGACCCCAGCATTTAGTCTCTCAATTCTCAGAGGAAGCCGGGAGATTCAGATGCAGACCTAATTAAGATGAGCTTTTAAAGCTTGATGGATGGAATTGCCTTGCAAAATATTTGGTTTTTGTGAAGAAAAAAAAATGAAGAAAGTCCACTTAATCTCTTGAGCTTTTCAAAGCACACAGGACTTTTGACTATGAGAAGGTTTGTTTGCTAGATGTATTTTAGAACGAAGCTTTAGTGAGCGGGAAGAGCAGGGGTGAAGGTAGCGCTGAGAGAGTTTTTAAAAAGACTAGAGCTACCCATTTTATGATGCTGGAAGTACAGCGGTGGTAACATACAACAAAAATAAAGGTGAAGCTTTGCTATATACACATTTAGTGTCGCATTTACACCATGAAAGCGCCTAAATCAAGTGCGCTGAGGTTGGCGGGAGCATGTATTGCACAAATTTGATCAGCTTTAAAATCATTTCGTTTAAAATAAAAACTGTGTCAGCCAGAGGAGGCTGCTAAATAGAGGCAGAGGAGATTTCTCCTCGTCTGTTTTCTAGAGGCATGAAGGAGATCAAAACATGAAAGAGTAATTGCTTGAAATAAACTATTACCCAAATTTCAGTATAATTTATAGATTTTTCCTGCTCTTTAGACATAATCCATTGCAATTTTGATTAAAATGTTTGTTTTAACCCCTGCAAGGAAGGCAGGAGGGGAAACGACAGCCTGCATGTATGCATGAGTGTGTGTACATTGAATATACAAAGGTACTGGACCACACCTCTTAATCGTTGATGTTTTTAGTCCTGTTGCCATGGGGGTATATAATAAACCAGGCCAGGCAGTTCGGCTTTACAACAGTTGTGAAAGAATGTGTAGCTCTAAAGATCTCATGTAAGTTCAGTGGCTGTAGTTGTAGTAAAATCATTGCATCATTGCAATAAGGTCTATATATTTTCCTAGATATCTCGCAATCAACTGTTAAGTGGTTTTATTGCAAAGTGAAAGTGTTCAGGAACCACAGCAATCCAGTCAGGATGTGGCAGATAAAGCTGACATCATGCTGAGGGGCATAGTCTATAAAAGTCGCCAACACTCTGCTTACTCAATAACATGAAAGCCTGCAGAACTCCAGACCTCCAGGCATTAATATCAGCACAGAAATTGTGCCCTAGAGCTTCATGGCATGGATTTCCATAGCCAAGCAGCTCCTGTAGATGTAATGTGTAGGTGTCTCAGCACTTTTCTGCATATACTGTAAGTATGCAAGAAGGAGCTTGTGTTGTCCTTCTGAAGGGAGATCCTGCATTAATTTAATGCATGCCAAGACATGCACAACAGTGCACCACCAGAAAACATCCTCCCTAACCAATCAACAGCCACAATACATTATTGATATGACAGTATGTTACTGATTCTCTGTACTACACTCTGTGAGTGCAATGAATGTTTGTAGAGACGTAGAAGCAAAATACATTTAGAATTATAGAGTCATGATTTCTAACTTGCAAACAAATTTTGCTTGCAAATTAGAAATTTCAGTGGAGTCATTTCCTTTTTCATTTTTATTCCTCTCTTCTTTTTGTTTTTTTTTAGTGTTAGCTTGCAACTTGCATTAACCAACTGAGCAGTTAGCTTGTTGTAGCAGAGCTGATGCATTTTTGGCATAATGTACTGGGTGCTATGTCATCATTTGCTGGCTTCTACTGTCACAGCTGAGACTCTTATGGAGGGGCTTTAGAAAACAGTCCAAAATTTTCATGTGACCCTTTTGAACAGTGCATATAAAAAGATGGACATACACCGCCATTTTTAAACTGAATGTGATGAGTAAGAGGTAGACTGACTGAATAAGAGAAGGACAATGCAAGCTAATGGGGTCATTTAATGTAGAACTGAGCAATATGTTATATTTCATAAGCTAAAAAAAAAGAAGAAGAAGCAGTTATTATTAAAATGTTTTCTGAGGTTATAGATCAATTTAGCCAACCAAGCACAAGACTCGCCTCCTACTGGACATTTGGAAAAATGCATTGCAGACTCAGACGCTACATATACAGATGGCAACACATCAAGCATTCCCATCAAGAACTCAATAAATAACAGTTGTAATGAAATCTAAAAGACTTAATCTAACTTAATCTTTTGTTGAATGTTAAAATGTAGAAATAGAGTAAGTTCACAGCTTAATAACATTATAAGTTTGTTTTCCTCCTCTCCAGTTTTCACCAGTCCCCACTAATGTTAACATCACGGAAGTGCAAAAATCTGTGAAATTGTCATTTAGGTCTCTAGGGTTTGTTCTCTAGGGTCTAATTATAATATTTCATGGCAGTCTATCTAGTAGTACCCTGAGACCAGGCAGCTAAGACCATAGGCCTTACATATAGTTATAAAAAAAAGAGCTATATGCAAGCTAATTGTCACCTTCCAGAAAATGCATTATTTCACACACCAGTAGGCCCTATAGCAGGAGCTGAGAGGCAATGAGGGCAACCCATACCTCCATTACTATCCATTATATCCATTATAGATTAACAGTATATTCTACAAAGTAGCCCACCTTGCTGAGAGCTGAAGCAAAAGAGATCTTTTGTAAATTTATCTTAGGCAAGATGTTTTTAATTGTTAATATAATGATGCACATTCAATCAGATGAGCCCTTTATGCATAAGTAAAGTTGGTAAACAGCAAGCTAATCAGTGATGTGCATCTTGTTCTCCTGTGGGATGCCAAGTAATTATGAATGAGCAGGAGCAGGCAAAGCGAGTTCACTAATGTGCCTTTAGTGCTGAAGAAGACTGGAGGAGCAGAAAGATATAATTCTGCTATACAATAATCCCAGAAAAGGAGGAAAGAGTGAAGAGGCAAAGATGGTGCTGCGGGGAATAGATGGAATAAAATAAATGGCAGCAGAGAGAAGAGTAGGAGAGGAAAATACAGAAACATAAAAAACATATTCCCCTGTGACAAGCTAGCTACTTCAAACGGCATCTTTGGATGAGCCAGTTGAGTATTTGACAGCATGTAGTAGGCTTTCCTATCTTGTTTTTCATCTCTCGTGATCATGCATATGGTAAGAGATACCGGTATCAGAATGTCTGAGACCCTGGGGTAAAATTTCCAGATGTAGATGTAGATACTCGTACTCAAACCAGGTGTTAAAGCAAAACCCTGTTGTGGTAATGTGTGAACTGCAGTCTATCGAGACAGGTTCTGGAGGGACATGCTGTTTGCTGATCTGACCACCTTCACTGTTTGGTTGTACACCCTGTGGTACTCTGTTGAAGTCTGCAAACACCTCTGCCAGGCATTGAGACATTCAGCTCTCTGAAGATCAAAAGCTCCGCATGACGGCTGTCTGAATCATTTTTTTAGTGTAAAATCGTTTTGTGGACTTTCAACACCTGCTCTCAGCCATTCCCAGTGTGTGGTGTGTGTGTGTCCATTGTTTTATTTTGCACAAGGCCAGTAGCATGCTGTGAAAGGCATAGGTACTTTACATGTGACTAGGACAAGCCAAGGGCTGATTGATCTGGGACCATTCTTTTCTGTGCTCCAGTCATTCCCACATCTATTATGGCCTTTAACCACAAATAACAGTACCTCTGGATGTTGTTGTCATGGCTGACTTTGATCTATAAGTTAAGGGCCAGTATGTGAGGTGTGTGCATATGTCCCTCTTTGAGCATCCTCTAACCCCCGCGAACCGGTTCTGTCCTTGTTCCCACTGCTGCTGCCGACATTTCTCTCTCTCTGCTTTTAAAACTTTGAAACTGTTAAGGATTTTTTACTGTTTTATTTGATTATAAATCAACAAATGGCATGTAGATAGTGTGGAGAGTGAAACAGCAACTGTCAATTAACTAATAATGACACTACGACATGGTTTAAGTAGTGTGGAGCATGTGTAGGTGCTGCCAACTCACTCACATTGAATTGTCTCTCATTTCCAAGTGGCAGCAACACACGCATACAAAACGGCTGTCATCCTCTATTAGAACAGAAATCGGTCACAGGAGATTCACCCAATAATGCGCAAACACACATATAATACACAAACTCAACTGTAACACGCTCGCACAGTATGCAAACCTCTATATACACGTGTGCATCGACCCTGTAAGCAAAGATGATGACATTATCTGCCGTTATCTGTGATGTTAAAATAAAAATACAGATTTTTAGGCATCAATATTTCAGCAGCTCTGTGAATTGCCTCCAAGACATATGCTGCATTATTAAGAGTGAGCTGCTTGCAGTTTGAAGTATGTCATGGGTGATTCTCATTGACAGGAGGGATTCTTTCAGCAGATAAAGAGATGAGAGAAACCACAGATATATCTCTGGTCTTTCTGGGTGTGCGGGAAAAACAAGGTTCTGGTTCTGGTGATTCAACAAATACAATGCTACGTATCGATTCCTGGAAACACATCCTGCTCGTAAACTTGCATTTCTCCTTGTTCAAACAAATCAGACACTGGCACCACTGCGAGACAGTAATCAATTGAAAAATAACAGCCCCCTTTTTTCAGTGTAATGATTGAAACTGACAGAGCAATAAAAGTCTTTGAAAAGCAGTCAAAGGTTAAAGCAGTGTTGTCAATATGCAGAGAGACAGACGGCTCCTCTTATTCACAGCAATCACTCTGTGTCCAATTATCTGCTGAATTTGTAGTGTTGCTGTTCACACTAGTAAGCCTGAACACACCATAGATTACAGCGCAGAGTTTTTAATCTGGAGGCTTGTAAAATATTTGTTCGTGTTTACAAATGAATAAATATACCCCTGACTATTTAATCAAAAAGGTTTTTGTCCAAACTCGCCATCTTGTGTACAAATGGGAGAGGGGGAAAAAAAAAAATCAGTGGAAGCCAGTCACGCAGCTTGGATCATGTACTCTAGATTTTCTCTGTGAAGGAGCCATTAATCTCCTTCCATTTGAGTTAAAAGAGCTGTGGAAAATATACCCAGTGACAAGCAGAAGTCTAACACTGAAAACCTGAGTGAGGATTAATAAAAACAGACTTAATATCAATAGTAGAAGAGATCGAGCAGGCTGCTGCAGTGAAATGTAAGATTTAATTGTCGACATATAACACAAGGTTTTATGACAAATTCAAATTTTGTAAATGTATTGCACTAACAAAGAATAATAACTAAATTGCCCGAGGAAACAAACTGCTCCGGAGTCTGGTGGTACAGCATTGGATCCCTCCTCATTTTGCCAGATGGCAGCAGGGTAAACAGGCTGTGGTGGGTAATTTTTTTTTTTAGTATCCTTTGAGCTGTATGCAGATACCTCACTGTTAACAGTGAGGCTCAACAGATGGATGCTGGTGAAAATCAAAGCATTTTGTGATGCTTCTAGTTAAGTTGCTCTCCACTGCTCCTGAGTAAAAGTTAACAAGAACTTGACATGAAAATTCAGTTTTCTTAAGAAGTACAGTCACTCCTCAGCGTCCTTATCCAGGCAGGTGTGTGCCGGCAGTGACAGGTTCTCTGTGATACTCATTCCCGAGAACTGAAATATGTTCACCTGCTGTTCATCAGCTCCACTAATGTAAAATGGGGTTTGAATTCAAGATTATTGTTGCAAGATTAATGTTTAAGGAGCACCTTACAGTTCTGTCTCATTGAGGCAGCTCCAATTTTATGTCTAAAATATTTACAGTGTGTTAAACTATTAACATTTGTTTCTCTTTCATACTGCTGCAGGCATTACTTTTAAACATGCATCTTTACACTGAATTATTGTATTAAGACTGGATTTGCAGTAGCCTGTAACATGGACATCCTTCTATTTTCACAAACAGAGAGAAGTGCCTGCTGGATAAAATTCAGTGTACTCCACATTTTTGACTTGCTTGAAGTGTTTCAACCATTTAAACAGGATCACAACCTACAACACCTTTCTAGTACCGAGTTGGATGCTGATGAGATCTGGTGGCCGTGAAGACCATTTGAGTACAGTGAGCTGAGTCAGCTCAAGAAAGCTGTTTGAGATGATTTGAGCTTTGTGATGTGTTATCGTGCTGGAAGCAGCCGTCAGAAGATGTGTACACTGTGGTCTTAAGGCATGCATAAACGCTGTAGTATTTAAACAATGCTCAATTGGAATTAAGGGGTCCAAATGAGCCAGAAAAATCCCCCCCGACCACCATTTCAGCTCTACGACATACCTGTATTCTTGATGCAACGAAGGATGGATTCTCCAAATCTCCAAAAGTTGATTCTGTTCATCTGCATGTAGCGTTGGGGAAACCTGCAGTCACCTGAGACTGAAGAAGTCACTTGGACGAGTGACGGAGCGTTTCTCCCACTGAAAACGCTACGTCCAGATGAACAGAATCCACTTTTGGAGATTTACTTACCTGGATGATTAAGCATGCATCAAGACGAAGGATGGATCATGCTTTCATGTCATTTATGCTAAATTCTGTCCCTGCCATTCAAATGTTGCTGCAGAAATCCAAACTCATCAGACCAGGTTTGAATTCTACCATCAGTTTCCTGTTCTGACAGGTGCACCACCCAGTACGGCTTTCTATTGTTATAGTTTGTCTACTTTGAGGCCGGACGTGTTGTGCATTGAAAAAAAGATGTTCCGGCAACACACCACAACTACTTTGGTTGTAGTGTGCTGTTAAATGTAGACTTCTAATCTGAATGAGTCTAGCCATTCATTCTCCTCCAACCTCTGACACAAACACACCCAGATAACTGCTGCTCACTGGATATTTTTGGACCCTGAAAATCCTAGAGTTGGTTGTGTGGGAAAATTCCAGTAGATCGGCAGTTTCTGGGAAAAAAAAAAAAAAAAAAAAATCAGACCAGCCAGTCTAACACCAGCCACCACACCGTGTTCAAAGTCACTTAAATCACTCTTCTTCACCGATTCTAGTTCCCATTTCACTGCAGGGCAACCTGCATGTGACGAATAAAGCTTTGATTGATTGATTGATTATGCCTAAATGCTTGAGTTAATACAATGTAATTGGCTAACTAGGCATTTGTGTTGTTAAGCAGTGTACCCAATGATATAAGTACATAATGTATAATACACATTTATGGTCAAACTGCAAAGAACACACACTTCCTTTCACTTTTAACTTTTTTAATCTGCAAAATCAAATTTCATGGTTTGATTTAGTGGTGTACAATACT
This sequence comes from Pundamilia nyererei, assembly GCF_000239375.1. Taxonomy (NCBI): domain Eukaryota; kingdom Metazoa; phylum Chordata; class Actinopteri; order Cichliformes; family Cichlidae; genus Pundamilia; species Pundamilia nyererei. Next base: position 6,633,230 of record NW_005187410.1, read on the forward strand.
TCTACTCAGTATAACAGTAAACAGCTTGTGATTTCAACAACAATGAACGAGTCAAAATTGGATTTTGTGATGTATGAACCATGATATCTGGGCCATTTTATTTCTGTGATTCATAGGGAGAACACAGTGTAAATCAAAACAATACTCAGGAATGTTTACAGAGTTTCTCAGAGTAGCATTGGCTCCAGTCCTGAAATAGATGTTCCTATGCTGAGGTGAGACTCGTTTTGAGTTAACTATTCAGGAGACTGTGGCAAAAAGGATGAAGTTCAAGTTTTAGGAGGCACGACGCAAGTTCACTCCATCAAAGTGATTTGGATTTGGCTGTCAACACACACCCTCCACTGAAGCCCCCTGTTCAGACTTGGACCCTCAACCTCTAACCCAGAAATGTCCATATTGATTCCTTTCTGCTGGCTGCTGTGGTGGTGTTGCTGGGACAGGTAGGTAGAGCGTCGCTGTGAGGACCATAAATAGAACATCTCAGCGGTCCAGCGAGCGTTTCTGGATTGCTTCGGCCACCACGGTGCGCAGGAGGGCGATGACAGAACGAGGGTCATCACTGCCAATCACAGCACTGCCTGACACAATCATGTTAGCCCCTGCCTAGAGCAAATGGGAGCAAACAAAATGTAAGAAAACCTAAAAGCATATACATTTTGATTTTAGACGGTTATTTGATTAGCCTGTCGTGTATGCGTCGTTTACCTCTGCACACTTGTGAATAGAGTCGGGACCGACCCCTCCGTCTACTTCAATATCTAATGATGGGAACTGACTCCGCAGCCAGCTTACCTGGGTCACACATACACAGAAAAGAACTCAAAATGTGCCAAATACAATTTTCACAGATTAGTAGGAGAGCAAAGGCACACAATAATGCCGGTTTAATCACATGCACCCCCCTTCAACAAGACTGCAGGCCAAACAAAACCACTATATTGTGGTAAATATCTGCTTCAATAATGACTGAATAATCTTTTCAGAACTGTCAACAACCAACAGTCTGCACAAATCATACATCAGTGTTTTGCTTTTTACACCAAATTTTCACCCACACAAGAGGTCCTCCTCAAAATGGAACACACAGATTCATCTGAAAAGCATCTGTACGTGATCACTACAAAGGCCCGGCAGCACTCATACACCACATACTTCACATACACCTGAACCCATTGCACTGCTTTTTTCTAAGTGTGCAATGCAATATTTTGTATCAGCCTGCTGTGGGCTATGCTTGTGGAAAACCAGCATTGCCCACAGCAGGCTGGCTACAAAGAATAGTCATGGTAAAATACACTAGCAGTTCTAAGTGTTTACATACCAGGACATTTAAAAAAAAAAGATCTGATCCTTGCTTACAATTATTTTAATACAAGCTCAGGTGAGCAATATTACACTGCATATTATACTGTGTCATTATTCATTTAATAAAAAACAAAGCCAAAATTTAGAAGCAGCGTGTGACAATGATTCAGTAGTTTTTAGAAGCACCTCTAGCAGCAATAACTTGAAGTTGACTGCATGATTTTATCGTCTCTTACAGTGTTGAAGGACTTTTGGCCCATTTTTCTTTACAATGTTGCTTCAATTTCTTGAGGTTTGTGGGTAATTTATGTGCAGCTCTTTTAAAGAGCCCACTGCAGCATTTCAATCAGTATGAAGTCTGGACTTTGACAAGGCCATTGCAACACCTTGATTATTTTCTTTTTTCAGCCATTCTGTTGCAGATTTGCTATTGTGTTTCGGATTATTGTCCTGTTACATGACCCAGTTTGGGCCAAGCTGTAACTGTCAGATAGATGCCGTCACATTTGACTAGAATACTTTGATATACAGAGGAGTTCATAGTCGACTCAGTGGCTGCAAAACAAGTCCAAATTATCACCCCTCTGTCACAGTGCTGATAGTCAGTATGAGCTGTTTGTGCTGATATGCGTTTGGCTTTCACCAAACGTGGCTCTGTGCACTTTGGCCAGACATCTCCACATTCGTCTCATCTGTCAAAAGGACATTGGTCCAGAAGTCTTGTGGTTTGCTCAGATGCAACTTTGCAAAGATGAGCTGGGCTGTCATGTTCTCTCTAGAGAGAAGAGGCTTTCTCCTGGCAGCCCGTTCAAACAATCCATTCTTGTTCAATCTTCTAATTTTACTGTCATGAACTTTCTCACAGAGGCCTGTAGAGTCTGAGATGTAGCTTTTGGGATTTTTGCAATTTCTTTGAGGATTGCACCCAATAACCTTGGGATAAATCTGCTGGGACATCAACTAATGGAAAATTGACAAGTGCCTTCAATGTTTGCCTTCTATGAGCAAACTTTCTCCCTGTAGAATAACAGACTTCAAATTGTTTGGAAATGACCTTATAACCCTTCCCAGATTGATGGATAGCAATAATCGTTTCTGTAAGATCATGCTGTTATCCTTCCTCCTAGAGAATTAACACACACCTGAATCCTCCAGACCAACAAATTAACAAAACGTCCACTTTTACTTTTTGATTGTTTTATCATTTCACACTTACTGATGGTCAGTTAATGAAGTGTGTTTAATTAGCCGCTCCTGGCTGCTACGTACCCTCTTAATTCACGTGGAAGCACTATGAGTGCATGCTTTCTTTTTACCATGATTATACAGTCTCCTGTGCAGTCTTTAATGCTATGACCATTTACTATGTATTTTTATTTGGATAATTTTAGGGGTAGTGTACAGAGAAACGCACATTGATTTTTTAATGCATATTCCTTTAATTTCCTTTCTTAAACTTCTCAAATAAGACAAACAATGACCTCACACCTCATATGCTAATGAAGAGTATAGAAACTGCACTGTGCTAAATTGTAAATTCAGTAAGTATGATAAATCCAATTTGTTCTGTTGTGGTTATGTGTAATACTCTTTTTTTTTTTCAGAAAGGTCATTCTTCCATCTTTGCTTAGTCCTTACCTTGGGCATCATGTCTTCCATAAACTTTTGTCCCCCAAAACCAGGTTCAACAGTCATTACCAGAGCCATGTCGATCTGGTTAGCCCAGGGAGCCAGCTCTTCAACAGTAGTACCAGGCTTAATAGCCAAACCCACCTGTAATACAAGTGAGCGAGGGTCACTTTAACACTCGCATGTTTATAACAAATGCCGGGGTTTTATAATTCCCTATCACTACAATTATACAATTACACTATAATTATGCAGATGTCTTTATCGTCAAGGCAGTGAATAAGTAAAGCAAGTCTGTCTCTTCTTTTGGGGTCTTTTCCTCACCTTCATGCCACTCTCTCTAATCTCTTTAATGAGGTTTCCCGGGTTGGTGGTGGCCTCTAAGTGGAAGGTGTACTGATTGGCTCCTGCTGCGGCCATAGGCTTGACCCATTGCTCAGGCCGAGACACCATCATGTGCATATCTGCAACATTCACACTGTCCCAATACTGTGCGGCACAACAATACAATAACAGTGATTGTTTTATCATTAAGTCTCACCAAAGAACGGGTCTTGGCCTACTGACTTCCTCAAACACTCCACCATGGGATGGCCAAACGTGATGTTGGGTACAAAGTGCCTTAAAGAGGAAACAAAGAGAAACTTTTAGATTGCAACTGTTGTGCTCTTCATCTTGCATAAAAAGCTTACACTGACGTCTTGCGTAAGTGTGGAGAAAGCTAAAAATGTCAAAACTACCACGGAGAAGTATAAGGCAATAACACTTTAAAGACAGTCTTGTAATAGTTTAGCACCCAAAAGGTTTTAGCCTTCCATTTAAACCAGTTACAAAAATATCGCCTGCCCGGCTTAACTTTTGACAAGCTAGGTAGCTTGTTGATGTTAGCCAACTTTGGCTCTCAAGTACTGAGCTTGAAATTGGCTTGCTAGCAGCTAGCACAACAGGTAAACTATATGCTAACCAACTGACCCATCCATGACGTCCAGATGCAGGTAATCCGCCCCACACTCCATCATCCTCACACACTCGCTGCCCAAACAGGACAGATCACTGCTAAGGATGGACGGACCGATCTTCGCACTGTAAGCCATGCTGCTAATGCTGTATTTCTCTGCGTGCAGCCTGACACCTAACAGGACAAGCTCGCCGTACCGTAAAGCTCAACTTCCGCTAATGACTTTCAAAATAAAATCCAAGAACGGAGAGCGAAACGTCTGGCGTCGTGTCGTGGAGAAATATGTAGCTAGGCAGCATAGACAAGCTTCGAAGATATTTAGGACATCATGCAAGTCTGTGTTTTATGCTAAGAAGAAGCTAGATAAACGTGTGACTGTCTTTAAGACATATGTCTTTTCATTTGTGATATTCTTCCCGTCGATATATATCTTCAAAGTATGTATTATTGCATTTTTATGCTTAAACAAGCTAAAGCCAACTATCCAAATTTTAATAAAATACTAAAATTATGAATGAATAAAGACGTATTTTTTAACTTTCCTGTTTTGCTCTAAGTGTCAGTGGGTAGTTTGATAACTTTCTCTCACGTTTTGTTGTCACACTTCCGCCTTCAGGTTAAGACAATGTGTGCATTTGGACACTAGATGGCGCAGAGCTCATAGCAACGAGCTCCTACATCTATTAGTGGTTTTTATCTGAACATCAGAAGGCTGATTGGGAAAAAGAAAGATCACAAAGCCTCTTAAAAAAAGAAGAAGAAAAAAATGGTTGAAAAAACAAAACAAAACTATAATAGTTATTTCCCCCACAATGTAATAAGTAGGTGCAACAATTTCTAGCAAATCTTTTTTTCTTTTTCTTTTTTTTTGGGGGGGGGGGTTGGTATAGTTTTAGAACAAGGCAAATCCATTTCCTGAGACATCACAACAGATAATTATGCAAACACAAAATAGTAAATGGGCTGCACTTAGATAGCTCTGTTCTACTCGATTTGCACACTCAAATTGCTTTCTGACTGCAAGCCTCATTCACTCATTCCTCACACATATGCAATACAAACACTTTTTCTATGCCTAAGTGCTTTGCCTAACATTCACACAGACTCACATAGATGCATTGGTGGCAACTCGAGGTTCAGTATCTCGCCTAAGGATACTTAAACACGCAGACTAGGGGAGCCAAGGATCAAACTAACGGCCTTCCAATTAGTAGACGGCCTACTCTACCTCCCGATCTGCAGCTGCCTCAGTCGCTTTAAGTAATTGGATGCTGCTGTAAAAAGTAATTGGATGCAGTAAATTGTGTAAAAAGGCCTGAAATTGTTAAGTTGTTTGTAACCTTTCTGAATTCTAATTGTTTAGCATGCTTTCTGCTCCTGTCTTTTTCTCTGCAATTGACCATTGCTTTATGGTTGAATCTCTCTTAGATTTAACAAGTTTATTCTTATGACCTCCCTCTGTCATAAATATATGTTAGCGTGACTCAATCGCTAGTTTGAAGGCATTAATATAAGTCTGTCTTTGAAGAAAAGTTTGATTGAGTATTACTGAAAAAGGCTGGCTTCCAAGTAAATGAAACAAACACCCCCCACCCCCCAAAAAAAAACAAAAACAAAAAAACCCCAAATACATGTATGTCTCCTAAAAACCTGACACCTGCATAGAAAACATAAGTCTCCAATAATGTGTTTACATGTTACATCACATTTGGTATGCCCCCATTCATGGTTAGTTGGCACAAGTTGGTATAGAAGCTTAAATGAGTTATAATTCATCTCAGTTAACTTTTAGCTCCCTATTGTGTGATTTGTTTGCCGCTTTCACCGTTCTGGATGCAGTCCCCTAAAATAGTTTGAATATTTTTCCAGATGACTGAATAAGCTGCTGTGATTTATAACGAGCAGAAAGCTGAGCTGAGCCTCTCTGCAGCACTCTGGAAGCCACAAGAGTTGCGCTGTTATACCCAGATAGGCTCAACAGAATTTGACATTTAGGAGTTCTGGCCAAGTTTTTGCATTACCACTGCAGTAATGGAAATACTAGAGGCATGGCTTATCCTGATTGACATGTGGTCATGATACACACAGATTCTAAGAAGGGCTCAGGCAGGATACGTTTGTGCCGCAGAGAAGCTGGGGGCCTCAAGAAACTGAAGAAGGCATCACAAAAATGAAGCTTTGAGGTTTGAAAACCATATAATGGGCTGGTGCAGTTGTTGAAAGGGGCGTTTTATTGGTCGGCTCATACAACAGTCCTTCACAGTTTTTCTCTGTGCAAAGTGTCTCACTCTCTCGAGCCGTTCTGATGAGAGAGGTGATTCACTGCAGCTCGTTAAGTGATTTAGAAAAAATTTAAATTTAGGAGTGCTTGAAAAGTCTCTTTCTACTTGGGTCACACTCAAGGTCAAACCACTGCCGGCAAGCCCAGTTGATGAATTTGTGTTTTAGGTTGAAGAGGCAGTCATTCTTTTTCCTGCAGCTGACCAAAACACAAAATGAAAGAAAAGCATTCTTACTTTTAAACAGCTTTAACACCATGCACATACTTTCAGGCAACCATAAGCCTCTGTTTACTGGGGACACACACCTTTTTATGGTTAAGAGGAGGAGGGACTGCTGAGGAATGTGACTTGCAGTCATTTGTCGGATGTTTTCAAGCTGTACTTGTTCATTATTGACGTATTCTTAAAAACAAAACAAAAAAAATTGAAAAATCAGCTTTGTATCAGCCGCATAATGTCACATATTATCACATGCATATCAGTGATTATGCACTACATATAATGCAATTTCTCAATAAGTATTTTGAGAAATAATATTATTTTCCCAACACACACAATGTTCATGTTGTCATATTGTCAAGTTTTTAAGATACATTGTAGTCATCTACAAAGCATGAATGAAGCCATGAGCCATGTTTGTTTGCTTATAATACCACGCCATCTCATCTTACCTACTTAACACTAAAGTGAGAGGGTGGACCTCTCCACACACTTCAAAGCACAATTTATTTCAGAGTCTATTTGGATGACTGAAAATCCTCAAATGCCCGTCTGTGGCCTCCTCTATATTTTCTACTTCTTCATGGTGAGTGATCTCAACGAGCTAGTGGATGAAAGTTCCCTTGTTATATGCGTTCCTGCATCTCACTTGCCTGTGAAGACTGTTAAAAAATGTCTTTTCAGCAGCACATCAGGACAATTAGGAGCTGATGTGGATAAAAGCTGAAGACTAATCAATTCCATTCCCTGGTCTAGTGAGTCAGTGTGTGTCCGTCATATTTATAGTTGCCATTTTAAGAAATTTCATGGTTGGACAGTTACAGGAATTAATGTTCTTTGTTTTTCCCAGTAAACTTGCCTCACATCGGCATTCAAGGTGTCAACACTTTTTCAGTAAGTTGGCATGCGGCTTCATTGGCAGCAGTAATAACGATACGTCCCTGCAGATTAGGACTCTGGTGTTGAGGTTGCTAATTAACTGGCACCCAGCAGTGTGTGTTCCCGAGCATGTCTGAACGTGTTTAAAGAGCTTAACAGTCTTCTGAGGTAAATCATGTACCAGAATTAATTATATACAGTAGCAAATCAGAGGCAACCTCAGCTAATGCCATCATACTGGTAACACAACATAACAGAGACAGCCTATCCTATAACAATTAATCATCTGCAGGAGGGATGGTGTGTTCATAAAAGAAAAAAAAGTCCCTCTGTTTGTGTTTTAAGTACTCTTCCAGATATCGTATGCACATGCACATTCAGCAGCACATATGCATGTTTACGCATAAGCTGGGTTTGTGACCCTTAACCCTCCACAATTAAAACCAGGAACACAAATGGTGACCATGCTGCTCAGTGTTTTATCGTTTTTCCTGCTCTGTTGTTGATTATTAAGAACTTGGTGCAACTCCAAACCTTTTATGTATCATCTTGATTGTAACCGTCCTCCTTCTTCTCGCTAGGAGTTGAACTCTAAAAGCCTGAACAAACAAACAGGAATTATCCTTTTTGTGATGGTCAGAAGGACAGTGTGGAACATATCTTTTTAGCTTCTCCCTTCCTTGGCTTTATGTCATCGTGGTCGGGGTCCATAAGTGGAAAGGGAAGGGTGGGGTGGGCGCTACCTCCCTCGGCTAGGTTAATGCTCCTGATCAACTTTGTTTCCTTCTTTTGTGTATGTATCTTAAGTTTAGACACGTTACAAGGATGCTATATGTGACATGTGGGCAAAGGTACATTAGAAAAACAGTATATCAGACAAAAACAGCTTGAGTAATTCTAACAAGCTTCAAAGTCAATATTTGGTAAGACCACCTTCATTCTGCAACACAGCCTGAGCTCTCTTAGGCAGGTTTCTTCTCATTTCTTTTTTTTTTATTTGCCTGTCCCGTTTGGTTCTTTTGCCATCAGAATTATGGATGAGGAAAAGAAAAGGGAGAAAGGAAGAGGGGGAAAAACAGTGGAGAAGAGGGACAGGGATAAAGGGCAAAAAAACAAAAACCAACTACAGTAAATAAGCAGACAAAAAAATACATATATCAATCACCTGGATCACCTGTTGAGAAAGAAAAAAGAAAACAAGCAGAAGAAAAAGAGAGCAATACAATAAACAACATCACGATGATATATGGGAATATAACAGTAAATACTAAATATTAAACATTATTGTGCAGCACGTAATATCGACAGTGCACAGTGTGCT
>NW_005187410.1:6642233-6658890 GCF_000239375.1 Pundamilia nyererei
TTCTTTAAGCTGTCTTCAGGAATAGTTCTCCTTTCAAAGCTCTTGTCTTGATGTATGCTGAGTCAACCAGGTAAGGAAATCCCAAAAAGTTCATTCTGTTCATCTGGACATAGCATTTCATCACCCATCCAAGTGATAAATCAACTTTTTGGATCTTTTGTTCTATTTTCTGTCAAGATGATCTCACACTCCTTCAGTAATTTTGAAGTCTGTGCTCTGGGGACGCCTATCCATGGCTGGCGGTGTTCCATTGTGTGTTTTTCTGTCCAGGTATGCTTTTATTGCATCAGTGCAGTGTGTTTGGGATCGTTGTAATGCTGAAAAGCAAAACTGTTACTAATCAGATGATTTCCAGTTGGTATTAAGTGGTGGAAATGCTGATGGTATTCTTCTGTATTCAAAATTTCATCCATTTTGACAAGAGCCCCAAAATGACTGGCTGAAAATCACAGCAGTGATTTTGCAGACGGCTGTAGACACTCACTGTCATACATGTCTTCTCACATCCTGTTATATAATAACAAAGATTTAAACAAAAGGATTAATCACTACATAAGACCTGTTGCCACAGATTCTCAGTCCAGTAGTTGTGCATTTTGGCATACCTCAGCCTTTTCTCCCTTTTTCCCTTCAGTAAGACTGACTTCTTGACAGCCACCCTTCCACTGAGACCATTTTAAACTATGTCTTTGGCCTTCAAATTATGTGTTTGTGCAACAGGCTATTGTAACAAAGTGCCTAAAGATACAATTTAAAATTGGCTCTTTGCTAATAATAAGTCTGTTATTGTAGACATAACACTGGTTCCCTTGAGTTTGGTGCCTTTTTATGCTTGAATGATTCATAGGTCAGTGTTAAGTGGCTTAACAAACAAAAACATTCATTTGAAAATGGTCAGGTACAAAGACCGGACTGAAAATAGTGAAAAAGCAGCCAATATTAGAAGCTCAAGACCACTTTAAAAATGACCAAAAAGTCTGGCTCCTTGGGAAAAAAAAAAGAAAAACAGAAATGAGGGGTGTGCACAGGATTTTATTTAAACAGCATCACCCGGCATACGTCATGGTTTGTATTCTTTGACATGACCTTGGCATGTGTGCCCTGACCACAGCACACTTCCTAGCACTAGTGGCAAGCATAAAACAGTAATTGCCTGTGAAAACCCCCTCTAGGGAGAAATGCAATCTTCCATGAGTCGTAACTTAGTGCTTCATGCTGGACTTGTCACTTCAAAAGACCAGAAGTGGGAGCATATTTTTTTAAAATAATAGCATGGGGTTATAGGAGAATAAAAACACATTTATAAAGAATTTTTTTGGTGATTTAATATCAGTAGCCCACAGAGAGGTTAATCTAAGCAAAGATCACCTCCTGACTTCATAAAAAAATGTAATCCACCTGATTTAATCTTTCATATTTGAAGTCTGGATGCAACAAAACACTGCCAAGTTTAATATTTTCCCTCAGTGTGTGCCTGCAGAGTGCAGGGGTTTGGTTTATGAAAACTGTAAATCCACTTCTAATAAAAATGCTTTCCAAGATCAGTCCTATACTATATGAGCATTCCTTTCTTCTTCTAAAAAGGTACACGGTCCTGAATTTAGTGTGCCAACTTGTCCTCCAGTTCTTCATAAAGCAACTTGTTTTTGTATCCATATTCTGCCTAAACTGTGAATTGTGACTATTTTCTCCTCTGTTGGAAGCAGATTAAATGTTAAAAGGAACATGAGCTGCTAAGCATGACTCAGCTGTGGAGAAAACTCTTTGGCACTGAGCGTCCATTTCCTTTGGACAAAATAAGCTTATTGCGAAAAATATTTGAGAACCATCACTATCGCATGATTTAAGTGGGAGGATGGATTCTGACCCCATCTGGTGCCTTGAACAGCTGCTGGACCCACTGTGGAGCGTGCTAAAGAGCCAAGCAGTTGAGACAAATTCGCCCAAATCCTTTTTCCTCAGCGAGGAGCAATTTAGGGATTTCAACTGCAGCACAGGGAAAGGTAAGAAAAAAGAGTGAATATATATATATGCAGTTATGTGTGTGTGTACAAGTTCAACCACTTGTTCACATCTTACGTGGACGCAGACGCTAACTGTCTGTGACATTTTCTCTTCCTGTCGTTCAGGTCAAATGCTCTCCTGACAGGATTTTGACTAGGATGGCTCTCCAGGGAGGAGAGCAGTAAGTGAACTATGTCAAACTGCCTAAAACAATCATTTGTGAATTTTACTACTTTAGTGGTGGAAAAAAGAGCAAAAAATATAAAAAAGTTTTTAAACCAAAAAGGAAGCGGAGTAAATTTTAAGACTTCAAGATTTTATTTTGTAATATTTGGGAACAATTTATACATTAAAAAAAATATAACACATTAAAACATAGTGTGGATCTGAAGTGGTTTGAACTGGGCCTAGAAATCAGTATAATTACCTCAACATAAAACTATAAAAACTATGACTAATATAACCAACTATAACCACTGTCTCCACTGCCAGCTCTTAGGCAAGCTTTCTTGTGAATTCTCTCCGTAGTCTTTGGGGAAAGTTCTCCAGCCTTCTTGATGGACATTCCAAAACTCATCTTTGGATGTTGGCTGCTGTTCAAGCTGTTTTGAGAACATTTCGATCCGGGCTCTAGGGAGGCCGATCCATGACTGACAATGTTTCATTGTGTGCTTTTTCTACCCAGATGTGCTTTTACTACCCTGGCAGTGTGTCTGTAATGCTGTAAATTAAGCTGTTGCCAATCAGAGTCTTTCCAGATGGTATATCATGGTGGATCAAAATCTGATGATACTTTTCTTGGTTCCAAATTCCATTAATTTTGACAATTTCCATCATGTTTTACAGATGGCTGTAGACGCTCGTTGTGGCACCGGTCTCCTGCTCCTCCTCCAAACATAGTGACAATGATTTGAACAGAAAATTTCACATTTGAATTGATCTCTCAGTAAGACCTGTTGCCACTGATTTTCAGTTCAGTTCTTGTGTAGTTTGGCATACCTCAGCCTTTTTTCCTTCCTTCCCTTTTTTAAGACAGCATCTTGACAGCCACTGGAGATGGGTCAGTTGAAGGGCCAGATGCATCTTCCAGTCCTGTTTCAGGTTTTTGCTGGATTTTTTTTCTTTTTCTGAAAGTCATGGCTTTCACATAGCATTCATCTACTGTAGTTACTTTTTTTAGACCTGACTTCTTGGGTTTGTTTTTTTTTTTACTTTACTTGTCCAGTTTCTTAAAATTGTTGAAGGACACATCATATATATATATGCCAAGTGCAGCTAACAGCTCTTTGGAAATCACCTTGTTGGTGGAAAAATGCTATTTTATAGCAATGTGTTATCTTTGGCATTTTTCATAGATTCAACTAAAGAAATGAGAACAAATTATATGCTTTTATAAAAGACTGTTTGTAACAAAGATATAATTTAAAGTTGTCTGTTATGTGTAGACAACACTGGTTCATCCTTTGAATTAGGTGCCTGTTTTTTTTTCTTGCATGATTCATAGGTTAGTGAAAACATTCCTTTAAATCCTAAAGGCACAAACACTGGACTGAAAATGAGTGTTGCAGCCAGTGTTGGACACCTATTGCTCACGACCACTTTTTTAAAAAATGGCAAGAGCATCTGGTTATAAAGAAGAGTTGGTTCAAAGGCTTTTCCACAGTACTGTACATAAGCAAAAATAAACGTATCCATATGCAGAAGCCAGAAAACTAAAGGTAAAATCCAATAAGCCTCTCAAAGTCACCAACTTAAGTAGGTGATAATATATTTATCTCTTCTAATATTAGTGTACTTTTTACTTATGACTCATCTAACACTGATAATTTCACTTAATGTCAGGATCTTTCTGATGTACCTAATGCTTATCCCTTTCAGTCACTGACACTTAATGCCAGGTTGCAAAGTAAAACATTCAAGCCTTTCTCTCCAGATTCACCACAGTTTATTAATCCTATCTTTAGTCAGTTAATCTCATTGAGATCAATACCTCTTTTGTATGAAAGATCATATTTAACAGTCACACAGGGCAAAGAACAGACAGATCCTTTCTCAAATCCTTAGGTCTTAATGTTTCATAGAGCAAGTAAGTAAACGTAATGAAACCCTACCGCTGTCTCTCTCTGTACATTCAGCTGAGAGGGAAAGTCCAAAGTAATTACACGAAATGTATGATAATAAGTCTCCAGATACACTTCATCAACAATGATCCTTGTCAGTGTAACAACATGGATTTCTGAGTCTTCAGCTTGGCATTGTAACAGCCAAGCACCATTATCAGGGGAAATTGCTTTACGTTCCATTAGAAAAGAAGAGGGCTATGTGAATGGCTCTATGGACTCACACACACACACATACACATCCTGACAGAGTGTTGTCCCACTGTCCAATTAACCTCACACAGGGAACGGACGGAAGTGAGAGCAGGAGCGTGATGGGTCAGGACCTCCTGTAGGCACACAGACCTTTAAGAGCACTTCACTGACGTTTCCACAATCCCTGTGTTTTCATTCAGCCTCTAGATATCCTTTCAGACATTTTTTCCCCTTCTTTTATTCATTTTTTTCCTGCTGCTGGTTGGCAGCATAAAAGGCTAATATTGACTTTACTGACATATCTTTGTTTGGCATGGGAACGCTTGAGGCTTTGGCTGCTGCTGGCCTCTTTGAGTGGCTTACCAGAGAGGCCTGGCAGAAAGCCAGCATGTATAGCAGCTAATAATGGACTCTGCTACACTGGTCTGCTCATCACATGAGAGAAAAGTGAGGAGAAAGAAACAGCTATATTTGAACAGGACAGGAAACTGTAATTTGGATTATTGCATGTGCTCAGCACTGCAATAAAAGTGAATAATGTTGTACACATTGCTATCCATAAAAGCCAAATAAAAAAAAAAATATATATATATGTATTTAAAAGCATTTGGCTTCCTAAAGGCTGCTCCGAGCAAACACTAGAGAACAGCTTCTTAGGGGAAAGTGCTTTATCTTCTTATTCTGCCAGGAAACATGCCACGACACTGAGAAAGTAGAAAAATATGTCTTGAAATTGAAGAGCAAGGATCAACGGGCACTATTCCAACAGGTTTCATGAGCAGCTTCATCAACAGAAACGGAGGCACGAAAGGGAGTTCCACAAATCCACATGAGCCTTGACAAATAGTTTTTTTTCACTAATGCAGAAACTATCTGAGAGACAAATAGAAACACAGGCAGTTTTGAAGAAGATCCACCCAGCAATGAAATTCAACAATGTAACAAATCAAGGCTGTTTTTCAGGCTGTGACTGGGTGTTCCCTCTCTGTGTTATATAAAGTCTACCACTGGAAAATGAAAGCTGTTCATTGGGTTCATCAGAGTGGTTTTTCCTTCAGTTAAATAACCAGTCCTGTGGGTAACTGTTTAATTAACTTATTTTTATCGCAGAAACATGAATCATTACAGTTTGCCTTCCAAACCAATAAACTACAAGTTTTAAATTGGGATTCTGTGGAAATTGACTATAATATTGTTCAAAAATACTGTCAGAAATGTCAGTATATATAAACAGTGCACTTTGGTTTTCTTGCTGAGCACCGAGGCGATGAACACAAAGGACCGACAAAGCACCAAAGCTGTAGCTGCCTGCTGCTAATGACTGGCTGCGGTTTTCCTTTGATTTGGCTCCAGCTGAGCTGCTGCAGGTTATGAAGGTCATAAATATCAAGCTGCAGCCACGGGGCAAATAGCCCGTGGACATGAGGAAACGGCTAGCTCATCTTTGTCTGGAGGCAAAATCCCATCCATTGAGCAAAAGATGTGAAAATATTCTTTCAATCTATAATTTATAAGCTGCTAAATATAAAAACAGTGTATAAGAGGCCCTGCTTCAAAACAGAGAGCTGGTTAGACATCTAAAAAGGCAACGTGAAAGAGATTCAAAGGTTAAAATTCATGCCTTAGGATGCGTTGTAGCTTTGAAAACTGTTGTTTGAGGCCCTCATCAAAGTTGCATGCTTACGTGTCCTTTAGCAAGATACTGAGCTCCAGAAATGCGTGACAGGAAAAGAACCATATTTGTATAAATCCTTGTGTGGGTCAAATGTATAATGTACTGTAAATGCAGGCTGTTTACCTAAAAGAAAAAAAGTAAGTGCAACAGAAAATGCAGCACTAATACTGTATTCAGTCCTCATTTGAACTTGGACAACTAGATTCCTCATGGAATTAATTTGATCCAAACAAATACTCGTTTGTTTTGGGAAAATGTTTGTTTGCTCGCTTATGGGGATAGCGTAGCATTTTAATTTGCTTTCTTGTTGTATGTTAACATAATCAAAGATGCGATAAGAGACCACACACGTTCTGTGGTGGTTTCCTAAAGACTTGTTGGCTGTAAACAAACAACAGATTTATTCAAATTTAAGTCTTTACTGTTCCTACATTTAGTGTCCTTTGCTGTTCAGTAACAAATCGGAACAAACAGAAACGGCAGCAGTAACAACCACAGGGCTGTCGGGAACAACCTGAGTTTATCTTGCACCCTATCTGCAGTTGTCTTGACAGTCGAGTGAATTTTAGTTGTGCATTCCTGTGGTATTAAGGCACTCACGGATCCCTGGCAGGAATTTCCCTCAGCCTTCTCTTCTGTTTTTTTCTGCTGTGTCCCTGCCCTGCCTGTGGAGGTGAGAGAAAGTTCATCCACGTAAAATCTGAAATCTGAAAGAGCATCTTTAATTTTCATATCCAGTGTTCCACTTCCTGGGTGTGTATGTATGAAATGCTGTATGTATGCGAGTGTGTGTGCGTGTGTGTGTGTGTGTGTGTGTGTGTGTGTGTGTATGTGTTTAACAAAACCATAAAGAAACAGGATAACTGTTCTATGGTATTGACCAACGGGAGTATTGGTTTACTTCCAGACAAAGGATACAAGAAACCTGTGAATAACATTTTCATAAAACACCAGAAAAACAAGAGTTGATTCATGTCATCGCCTTGGCAGCACCTCTGTGTTCCGCAGTGGATTCTTTTGTTATTTTACTACCAAAGATGAGCTCGCCATCAGGGGCCAATTTTCAGCTTTCTGTCCAGAGCTGTCTTCAAGCCATGTTCCCCAGATGATTTATGGGTAAATGTAGACTACAATCAACATCACCTTGACTCTGTAAAGATGTGTGAAATTTTCCATGATGGGCTGATATTTTCAGAAACGGCAAAGATCAGGAAAATGGAGACACGGGTGCGACGATTGGTTTCCTGCTGCGTCCTTCCTGAGATGAGGTGGTAGGCTATCAAGTCCAGATGTTTTTCCAGGTTACAGTGGACACTGTGATACATTCCCTCTGTGCATGACATCTTTCCTTCCATGTGTAGTGCAGCTGCAAACTTCATGGAAATGACGAATTAAATGACTTCACTCGTAAAAGCCTTTTGTTATCGGCTAATGCTAGCGCTGGTTTAGCATGTTTGGGAGCTCAATTTGACATTAAATGAGATGCTAGTTTTGGCTTAAAATGAAATGTAGCTTCTTCTGCCAAAACTGAACAGCAGCTAACTCCTCTGAATTCGTTTTAGTGCAAACAAATGCTAAACTAGAAGAATGGGCAGCCACCTGTAACTCAAACCTGCCACATTCCTACTGTTATAGCTGCCGTCAAGCTTTTGAGGAAGGTACTGCCCACTGTTGCCTCTCATGCATAACAACAGAAAAGATTTGAGTCACACTTCCTGAAGCTTTTACACATCAGATGTGTAAAATTTGCACCAATGACCGGGTGATTTTCCTGGACGACTTTTCTGATGCGAATAAACAGATCTTACCAATCAGCCCACTGCATTTTGCACCAAGTGCAGCTCAAACCACCAGAAATACCCACAAACAGTAAAATAGTACTATTTTATTCTAGACACAGAGCTGGTCACTGCTTAAGGTCAGTTGGCTCTCTGGATTTAAGTGTTTTCAGTCGTATGACCACGAGTGTGTATAATATCCAAGGAGTCTGCCTTTACAAAAGGGCCATTTAAAAGGACACTGAATTTAATCATGGTGCTGTAATGTAAAGTCAAGAGAGCAGGGTCACGAGTGCTGGGGCGCATAGTGCGTAAACCTGCCGAACCTCCTCTCGCACTGACATTAGCACAAAATGTAGTTGGCCCAGTACTTTTTTTGACTGTAGACGTTTGTTTTTTGGGGGGGTTTTACCGGATGAAAATCATCATTATCTTTGCAACATGCACAGAGGGACAAGGTGTTTATGGAAAAAAACAGTCTGGAAACTGAGCATTCACTACTTTTCAAGCACAGTAAACAGCTGTTAAAGATGGACGCTTGACGAAATCCAAAACAGAGCTGAATGTGTGTTGACATGTTCACCATATCAAAGGTATCACGCATATGTGAAGTCTTCTGTGAGGCCTTCACATATGCGAGCAGTGTTATGACTCTCTTTGGTCTACAGTGTCTTTCGACTTCTTAAATGTTGACATAATCAGGCTCCAGAGGCTGATTAGGGTTATTTGCGCACTTCTGCTTCTGGTTTATAAGTCAGCAGTATGTCCCAGCAGAGCCACTGCACTGTGACACTACTTTCATCACCACAGCATTCAGCGTGCTTAGAGCAGCAGTCGTCACTGTCACAGTTATTCGATTCGTTCTTGTGCGTCACAGCATTCAGCACACCTGGTACGCATTCCCCACATGGAAAAGAAATAGCAAAAAAGAAGAAAAGAATTAAAAACATTAAACTAATAATAACTTTGCCATTAATTCTGAATATTTATGTTCTATTTCCAAGTCTTCATAAGCCTTGGGTTGTATGTGTCACTATGTGATTAACTAAACAGGGGCTCCTTTCACATTTTTCTCATACAACATTATGTTTACTTGATTCATACTTAATTCATTCTAATCACGTTGCATGAGAAAAATGCAAAAGAGGTCACATTCACATTAACCCATAGTTTTTTTTCTAGTTTTTTTTTTCCATATGGTTCTGTTCAGAGGTTTGAGTTTTCATCAGGCAGCATGTGGCAGCTATGCCAAGACTCAGCTGACTAACTAAGAGTGAAAGAAATCAGCGACAGTTTATGTGAAGTCTCTCACAACTTCTGGAAATAACAGCACAGACAGGACCTTAAAACACAATGATATTAGAGGGAAGCGAGAGCTGAATGTGACTTTGACATTGTCAGATTTCCCAGTTGTCATTGACTGAATGTAACATGTGGTTTTATTGAAGACGAGCTAAAGAGGGGAAAAACTGGCTCTCCTCTGTCACCACTCTGGACCAGTGTTGTATGAGCTTCCTAGCAAGGCATGGGTTATCATCCAAACTGTGATGCAAGTATTCCAGAAAATCAGTAAAAGAGAACTGTACTGCCAAAAGTTCTCAACCAGAAAACAAAGACTTGGACACTTTTTAAAGTATTGGGTGCTTCCCTTTCTTTTCTCCAGAACTCATTCATTATTTATTGCATGAATTCAACAAGATACTGGAAACATTCCTCAAAGACTCTGGTCCTTACTGACACTATAACATCAAACAGCTGCTGCTGATTTTTCAGCTGCACATCCATGACGCAAAACTTCACATTGCGGTTAGAAATGGGTGCACATGGTCAGCTGTCGGACGTGTTGTGCGTTCAGAGATGCTCTTCCCTAGTATATTGAGTGGTTATTTAAGTTATTGTTGCCTTCCTATCAACTTGTAGCAGTCTGTCCAATCTCCACTGATCTCTGGCATCAACATGGCATTTTTGCTTAGAGAATGGCTGCTCACTGGATATTTTCTCCTTTTCGGACCATTCTCTGTAAACCCTAGAGATGGTGGGAAAGTCCCAGCAGATCAGCACTTTGTGAAATACAAGCCTGTCTGGCATCAACAACCGTGTCACATTCAAAGTCACTTAATTCACCTTTCGTCCCCATTCTGATGTTCACTTTGAATTTCAGCTGGTTGTCTTGACAGTGTCTACATGCCTAAATGCTCTGAGTTGCTGCCATGTGATTGGCTGATTAAATATTTACATAAATGAGCAGTTGTGCCTAACAAAGTGGCCAGTCAGAGTATATAAAGCTGTTTCATTAACCTAAGACCATGCACCCTGCCAAGAACCATGTCATGAGAACACGGCCATAACAAGTCAACTTGTGAATTAAAGATAAAGTTGTTGTGTGGAATCACAAATCTGTAATTTGACAGAGCTATTCACTTCAATATCTTCAAGCTGACGTAAAACTGAGCCTGTTACTGTGAGAAAATGTAAACTGTGCCGGCATGTGTTTTCACCTGCTACGTGACATGCATACACATATTTCCAGACAAGCACGCATGGGTGCCTGCACCGTTACACCCTCAAATGTCCAGACACACATATACTCAGGCACATCTGTAAAACCCACAAGTCCTGATTAATGAGTGTAGAATTTAAAAAATGGGTCTAAGCCTTTGTGTTTCTGTTTCTATTACCAGGCCACCTACTCAGCACTATTTATACAGTGTGCTGCTAACATAATCCGCATAGCGGGAGAAGAAAGAGTCTGGAGAGAATGGGTTGAATGTAACGGAAAAATGTATGAAGATTTAATTAAGAGGAAATCATTACATGGGTTAGAGGAAAGGGAGGGAGCTGAACTATTTTTAAAGCCGGGAACCTGTATGTGACTGTAAGTGACCTGTGTTTTATGTTTGTTTGTATTTGGGCGCCCCGGCTGGGCTGGATCGGCTTAGCTGCTTGTGTGCCTCATCCATGGAGTCCCAGTGGGAGGCCCAAGTTGATGGATGATGCCTGGAAGCTCAGAAACTCCAGTGTGTTCACAGAAGAGCTGTATGAGCAACTGCTAGACAGTTACAGGTGTTTACATACTTTAGAGTTTACATGCATGTGTACATGAGTTTGGGTGTACATGTTTATTGATGGCTGTTGTGCTTTAGGTGTTATTCTAACATTACTGATTAGACAGGCATGTGAAGGAAAGCTGTTTAATACTGTAGCAGAAAGCAGTGAAACACACACCTACACAGCCTCCTCCCTTAAATGTGTTTGTTCAACCCCCCCTCACCTCCTATAGAGTTACAAACCATATACCAAGTGTAAGGCCAGGATGGGAAGCTCAGTTTGGGTTGCAGTCTTTAGCCATGACATTTCAACCTCAGCGAAAATGTTCATCCATCAACCTACAGCATAGACAGGTATACGGTTACATACCTTGTACATTGTTTAAAATGTATGACAAAATGTGATTCCCACAAATGCATCTCTATTTGGAAGATTGGTTTGTTTGTTTTTTTGGTGTTTTTTGTCATTTCCGTCTTCATGTTCTTGAATGAAAACTGATTGGTAACTTTTTGACTGTAAACCCCGATGATACTAAAAAATGTCCAAAGCTGTGCAGCTCTGTGAGATTGTGCTTCAAAATAGATAAAACTAACTACTGTTTTCTAACAAACTCAGAAGCTAGAAGCTAGTAAATAAAATATCCACTTTTTCTCCAAGTGTTAAGTGTTGGCACCAGTGTCAGAGATTAGGGGGAAGTACAATTAAGGACAAGACAAGAATGAAAGAGTTAAGTACAAACATGAAGTGCATTTTCTTCTTAACTCATTCACTGCCAGCCATTGGCAGTGAATGAGTTAAACCCATTGACTCATTCACTGCAATTGACGGCTATAGACATCAATGGCAGTGAATGAGTTAATAGCAGGCAAACTTGTGGCAAATACTAAACTTTCATGAGCAAGTTAAATTACGAGACTTCTAAGTCTACTGAGAGATATAAAAGCCTAACCCAGCTGTCTTAGGGCAAGAGATAGGGTACACCAACCAAGGGTGTCCAACTCCAGTCCTCAAGAGCTACTATCCTGCATCTTTTAGATGCATCCCTACTCCAACACAGCTGAATTAAAGGGTTGGATTACCTCTTCAGCATGCCATCAAGTTTGGCAAAGGCCAATTTGATGGCAATTTTTCATTTGATTCAGGTGTGTCGGAACAAGGGCGCATCTAAAAGCTGCAGGACAGTAGCTCTCAAATACTGGAGTTGGACACCCCTGCCCTAGACAGATATGCAGTCTGTGAGAGGCCTAACAACATAGAGACATTTGCACTCACAAACCAATTAAGAATCACAACTTAATCTAACCTCACTTCCTTGGACTGTGGGAGAAAGCCAGAATAAGTAGAGCAAACACTAGAGGAACACTCTGGCCTGATGGTGGAATTGAACTCAGGACCTTCTTGGTGTGAGGCAGCAGTGCGAGCCACTGCACAACTGCTCATGTAGAACAAGGACTTCCCATGTAGAATAAATAGGTACATAAAACAGGATTTAAAACATAAGCACTGTAATGCATAAGTAATAAAATAAGATTAAAATACAGTTCATAAATAGAAACAATATGGTAATTACCTTTAAAGGATATTTTCTTTTTTTAGTGCATGGACATTTCATTCTGAAACCATTTAGTGAACCATCCGTTTATAAAGATGACCAGCCTCAGATGTACTCAGACAAATAAAATGTCTCACTGTTTCCACATTACAAAGAAATGCTGCAATAGTGAATCAAAGAACATGTCATCACCCCACAGTCTGAAAAATAAATGTGTAACCATGTCTATAGGAAGGCTGTAAAACTGAAACATTCAGACGTCTGGCTCTGATGAAATGAACAATTCTTACTCTTTCTTTACCCCCCTTTCTAATTTTCAGTGAGCCTGTTGTGGCCCTCAGGCTGTGTGTTTAACATCCGTGGCCTAGATGATGTCTTTGAGGAACAACCCCAACACTTGTTAGCGTGATACATTTTCTGTTTAGCACTAAAAAAGTACAGCTGAAGTTATGGAGAATGTCATTAGTTAGTCACAAACTTGCATTTCAGCAACAGACATAAAGAGAAGAGTGAAAGAGGCTGAAAATTAAACTTCCCTGATATAAATTATAGTCATTTTCATGCTTTCATTGCCAGACATGAAACTGAGGGGGTTTCCACTAAAATGAGCAAATTTTAAAATCTTTCTCCACCTCATTGCTGTCATACGTATGGCATTTCTTGGCTCCCAGCACCAAATCATGACTGTTTGATGCTTTGTGTTATTAAAGTAATATAATTAGATCATGGAGCAAATGATCACACAGAAAGCAGCAGGGTTGTTTTCTCTGTGTCTTCGTGTTAAATAAATCTTCATTGTCTACCAGCCTTGCCTTATCTTTTAGCTGAACTTGAATTTGTTGGACAGCTCTCCTATCAGTTTAGAAACATTATTGCAAGATAAACTCGGTGAAAGGTTCCTGCTGTTTTCTGCCTCCTGAACAGGGAATCGGGCTGATTTACCACATCTATGCCACAGCTTCATGCTCTTGATGTTAGAGACTGGAGCTCCTTATGGGTTTCTCCTACAGCTCTCCCTTTCAAAGTTCCTTTTGGAACAATACAATAGCTGCAGCTGTGACAACAATGGCGACTTGAAGGAAATAAAACCAGCAACTGATACACAGAGCAACTCATGACCAGTGCAGGGGGTAAAAGGGGGCAGAGGGTGAAAAAAAGCTTCTGAAAATCTCCGGCTCATATCTGAATGCCAAGAGGGAAATACAATCCACTGCGTGTTTTCATTTGGTCAATTGTGTGGGTGAATGCTGAAATTTAGTGTCACGCAGGGTGTGTCAGTGCTCAGTTTCCCCACCTTAAACCACCCTCACTCCCACCCGGAAACTACAACTTCCTTTCCCATTCATCTCAGTCTAATTTTGTTTTATTTCTCAGGAGCCATTTTACAAACTCATTTGTTAAACTACATAAAAGCATCTCGAGCCCCGTGAAACCAAGCTTAGGAAAACAGTGGCGAGGAAACTCTCCTTTTCAGACAAAGAGACGGATTAAAGAAACAGCCGTCACTTATTGTAGGTATTGAGGTTATTGTACTGGGGCCAGCTGCAGCAACCCTCTACCACAATGAGACGCAGACGTTTCACAGTCAGAACCTGGGCTGGAACCTGCATGGAAACAGCCAAAGGTAGCTGACTGTGTTTTTTGTGGTTGACTACTCATTATGAATTCCTTCTTTTCGCGGCAGGGTACACGACATAAATCACAGGTTGCTCGAGCTAGAGGGAACTTACAAGCAAAACAACATAATGGAGAAAGAGTTGAGTGAGTTCCAGGGAGGCAGTGGAGGTTTCACTCCTGCGGGGGCAGTAAGTGGGGTGTTATGGAGGATGACGAGTACCTCTCATTTCAGCCAAGACGCTCCAAGGTGGCTGTTGAGTGACACGCAGACATTCGTATTCACCTCAGGGTGTAAATTTTGTGCATGTGTGTGTGTCAGTGATGGTTTGAGAAACTCCCTGAAAACTGATACCATGCAGAGTCGATCTGTCTTGCTATCCAGACAAGAAGAAAAAGGGAGCAGATAGGGAAGGAGATGGAGATGTTTTTCTTTCTTTTTCAGTGACAGACAGGCATAAACACATCATCAGTGACAGGACACGCTGAACTAACATGCGATGTAAAATGACATGTTAGATAGTTAATGGGTAAAGACTGAGAAATAACATTTCCAGGGAACATAATCCCGGCAAAACTTCGATAAAGCACATAGACCATAATTCCTTGTAGACTGCTGGCCCTTGTGTAAAATCCCGCCCCTTGTGATTTTTTAGAAGATGAGCCACTTGGGAATATTGCTTTACATGCACTTCCTATAAGAATTCAGGTGTTCTAATGACATTTAATAATTCCCAGAGAAAACTGGGATAAGCTGAATAACATGTTTGGTAACGCGCACGCTGTTGCACGGTGCACGCTGTGTAGTTTTGTAGTCTGTGGTGAACCGAGGTGGGGCGGGGGTTGTTCAAATAATACATTTCACCTTGGGTTAGAATGCGGTAATGAGAATATCAGAATGCAGGCGTACTGAAATGCTATTGTGTGCTGAATTAATGTGTGACTGGCAGCTATAGTTTGGGGGATTTCCAGATTTTCACCAAGCTCCAATTTTGTAAGGAAGACCTTACGTAGACCTCGGTTTTATATACTTTGCAAAACCAAAATAAGCTATTATTCCGATGGATGTGGCGTGCCTCACAAAGAAACAAAGGCAGAAAGAGGAGGCAGCAGCGAGTTTATGAAGCTTATTAAACTGAGTTGTAGTGCAGTGATGTTATGTGGGCTCGACTGGGACGCCCTGCTTTTGTCTGAAAAAATAACAGGCGTGTTTATTCAGTGGCATGCCAGAGTCTGACCCCAGACAGGAACCAAAGGAGGACGTTTGCCTGCTCAAACATCATCACAGACAAAACATCACACGCAGCCAAAAGTTTGCCATGTGTGTGTTTTTGTCACTTCAGAGGGGCACACAAATCCTGCTTTAGATTCTCGCCACCTCTGTTAACACACCCTGTCAGTTGAGGTAAAGGTATGTCATCTCGGCTCCCTCTCTGGGACCAAAAATAAGCTTTCATTATCTGTAGTCAGTCTCAAAGTGTTGCTGGTAAGTCATTCATTATCCATTCAGGAAAGACGGGGTGATTAGACAGCGTGAAACACTATAATAAACATGGAAACTGTCTTCTAAAGCAAGATCTGTGAGTGTCGGGTGTTAGCCTGAATTCTTTGTGTTCTGCCTTTTATTCTGTGCATATTATCAGCACAGCTGAGACAGAAAACATTTAATATGATATGATAAGAAGGCAGGTGATTTAAATAAACATTTCAGTAACATACTTTCAGAAGACGCTATAATCACCCTTCTCTCCAAACATATTACTGGGTGCTCTTAAGATATATGACAGCAAAGTGCTTTGTATCGATGTGTGTGCCTCCATAAGCCAAAAAGCAGCTGCCTTCAGTTCTCTGGCACGTCTCAGAAGTTTTATTATCGGCTCTGACACGAGCGTGCTGCTGGGAAGATCGAGTGGAGGATGAACCTAAAGCTGCACATCAGGCTGAGCGCATAAAGTCGACAGGAGGATGAATGAATTAGGTGATGTCTAAACACCGGATCCATAGCTCGGGCACGAAGGGTGGTATAAATCAGCCCCCCAAAAGATCAAGCCTTCACAGCCATGTGTGCTCTGCCTATACAATTACATTTGAGAATCTGGAAAAGATTAGAGCTTTCACACTAACAATAAGCCACAGGATAGTTTATGAGGGGTTGGAGTGGTAGGTAACAGGAGAGAACATCACATCCCATTATTCAAGGTTCATGTGAGGCTTATTTTGGAGCACTCTAATCTGTGTCTAATCTGTGTTTGCTCCATAAATTCAAGTTGCAGCCAAGCCGTATGGCACTCTGAGTCCTCCATATTTTTTACATTTTAAAGGAAATCAATCAGTTTTTCTGTGACTAAAAGGAAACCAAGGACAGCATACTCTTCAGGAGAACTTTTAAGCGCCTTTCAGCTCTTTTTTTTTTTTTGTTTAACTTCATAAACTTTAGAGGTATAAATATCAAATGCAGCTTTTTCAACAAGAAACTTTCTAAAATCCAGCTGTAGACAGTCAAGCAACTATTCGGATGTAGTGGAGAAGCAGGGTATTTACCTCAAGGGTTGTAGGACCCAAAACATTTTTTTCTATCATCTTTGCATAAATGCTAACGATTGCTCTCTTAAAACTTTAATTAGTGTCTAAAAGGTCTCCACTCTCATGGTGCTAATGTATTGCACCAATA